>NW_025110753.1:0-14873 GCF_011392965.1 Frieseomelitta varia
GTTTGTGATCTGAAACTAGCTCGTTTAATACTTCTGGCCCAATAACGTTACTTACATTTTTGTTTAGTGCCAGGTCGATGGTGGTTGATGTGCTACCATTCGCTGAGTAATGGGTAGGTTCATCTGGGTACATGATGCTGCAGCAATTTATTAGGCTATAGTTATATAATATAAGTCCATTGTGATTATTAATATGGCAGTCCCAAGCTTTGTGTCTGCAGTTTAGGTCACCGATAACTATGACCTTAGGGGCCATATTTAGTAGCGCATCTAGGTCTTTCGTTTCGGTGTCGTTCATAGGTCTATTGTAGGCTGCCATTATATGCACATTGTTGTGTAATTTAATACAGACGTTTTCTATGCTTGTATTCTCTTTAATTTTTACTGTTTTGTATGGTATATTATGCTTGATTAATATTAGAACCCCACCAGCTGCATTCTCTCTGCTGTGTCTTTCACAGTTATAATTTCTTATTGTAAATTTATCTTTAACACTGAGTTTTCGCCAGGTTGTCCGTAGTATCACACAGATCTTGGATGAATGTAAATTTTAGACTCTTTCTTACCAGAAATATAATACCACCACTGTGAGTTCTGTCAATTCTATATGTGTGGAAAGATCAAATTTTTTATGTTTTTTAAGATTAGTTTCAACGCCTATAAATACATCGATTTCTTCTAAACGTTTTCGTAATTCCTTTCTGCGACTGCAAATTCCTCTGCAGTTCCAGTATAGCAGCTTCAGTCCACTACCAGCGTATAGGTTACGGTAATTTGAATTCATAGAAACGCTACTTAGGAATGGGCTGGATTGATCGAAACGTCATCCTCTGATGAAATGGAAAAGTCCATAGTCCTTTTCTTCGGTCCAGTTGCCATGAAGTTCAAGTTTTTTAATAATTCATGAAATCGATTATTTTTAATCGATCTGTTTGACAAGCTGGGGTTTCACGCCGCGAAGTAAGGTCATTTGTGTAGGATTGTGCCAATTGAACAATGTCCAGATTGCCTTTGGCTTTAGTTGGCAGATCTTTATACTGTTCGAGTTTTATAATATATATGTCCGGATTTTTAACAAAGATATGTTTCAGAGGCTCAAGTGCCGAATCTATTTTGGGTCAGCCTAATCAGTTCGCCCTTTCTTCTGCTTCTTGAGCGGAGTGATAGTTCGCCTTGTGGGGACCATAAAAAGTGAGGCGTCCCTGTTTGAGAGGAAGCTTGCATCCATTGTGGTGGGGGTTACATTTTTCTCCATTGTCGTGGGGCCAGCAAGCTGGGAACTATTGTTAGAGCTTGTACAGAGTGGTCTTTTATTGGAGATTTTGTTTCGAGTGGGGCCCTTATACTCTTCATTTAGAGACTATTGCTTTTCAGTAATCAAAGGAGGAAATGAATCCTCGTTGTTTGTATCTCTCATTTGGGTCGGTAGTGAAGAGCTCTTAATTTGTTGCTACGAGTCATTAGTAGAGTTGGGACAATGCTTCGCCAGATGTCCTTCTCTCTTACATTGAAAACACATCAAGTTATCCCTTCAAATGAAAATCCAGTAGGAAGTTTCATCATAGTTTACTTGTAGACTTTCTGGAAGTTTGTTTACATCGTCCGGATGAATGTAAACCTGCCTGCGAAAGCTGAGTATATGTGTGTGAATCCTGTATCTGTGAATCTTACTCTTATGAAGGAGATAGGTAAGACGTTCTAATTCCCATTTGCTTGAATGCATCCAATATAACATTATGAGGAATAATAGGACAGACGTCAAAGAGAATAATTCTCTTGATTTTCATGATTAGGGATTTAACCCGGGATTACCCACCTGGGGGTCTAGCGCAGGTACATCCCGGCGACTAGACTCTCACGTGGGTAATCCCGGGTTAACAGAAATCAATCAGTCTTTGATGTTTGAATTACCGGTCGTGAGTTTGTCAACAAAGGTTTTGCCTGCGAGGTACATATATATTCTATTATTCGCAATTTTCGAAGCAAATCGAATATTAGTTGGGTTTAGAGCCTTCCCAATTCCCAAAATATAATCTTTTATGGTAATATCCTCATGTGCATCGAGAACAATAGCATGTTCCTTCATGGGGAAATTTTCTTTTTTGAGTAACACTAACGTATGAAGATGGTGGAGTAGACATAGCTTGAGGTGTGTTCACTTTATCCATTGTTTTAAGAAAGAGATTCCTGTACACAGAAATTTATCTTTCGAGTAAAAAGTATGTAGAAGTATACGTTTGCCGCACCCAACCTGACCCAATCGAGTGAGGTGCGACAAAGACAATACGAAACCACCACAGTTAGCACTACGTATAATCAGCACACGCGGAACTAAACACGTCCTACCTTCACGCGTATCAACACAGGACCTTTTTAAAGTATTAAAGATGTTAACATTTAGGTAAAATTATTCTAATATTATTCCTTTACTTGAGGAAGACACAAATAAACCTTTCATCTTTTTAAAATTTGACATTTATAATATTTATATAAATGGAGTATAAAGAGGAATGTATTGAAATCTACTTTGAATAAAGCGACTATGAAAATTTCAAACAGAATAGCTGTTCTTTTTTTGAGATTTTCATAAATATTGGTTGAATATAAAATATATGGACAATGGTATCTAAAATAGTTCGGGTAATCTTGACAGAATTGAAAGATAAATAACCATAGTTATTAAACAAACACTCTTTAATTGTGCAATCTTTTTAAATTCGCAGTCTAAATAGCTCTTGCTATTGCAAAAAAGGAAAGAACAAAGACGAAGAAACATTCAAGAAGAGCTGTTGTTAATATTCTTTCTCTTAAACAAGTGACGTTGTCGCAAAAATATAGTAAAAAATCGAAAACATCAAACGAGCAACAAAATATAACAAGGTTCTTATGCAATCCTTCTATTTATCGTGACGAGTAGTGTAATAAAAATATAAAGTGTAATAAAAGTAAAGAGAACATTGTGTAATAAAAAAAATTGGAACTTGAATGTCATGCTTGAAATCAATTTTACGAATGATTCATTGATTGGATGTCTTAAATTCTTACTTCATAACATATATTTCGTTTGTTAGATGAAGATTTTAAAAAATTGCAATTAAGTGCACTTGCAATTGTAGTACAGAACGTGTCAATAAACATAACATATATGCTATTATACATGAGGTCGCCGTGAGGTCATTATGCCAGATGTATGCGAATTGCGATACGTAATTATCAAACATTTGCAAGACAGTAAAAAAGATCTGGTTTGGTATGATTTATATTCATAATGTAGCAAATTACAGTAGATCACAGATTTATGCGTATTCTATAAGCTCGAATTCTGTTAGAAATATTAATAAACTAACTAAATATTAATAGATTATTAGAATATTAATAAACTAATACTCTAATAAAATATTAATATAGACTATGATTAAACTGAAATATTAGTAAATTAATTGAATATTAATAGATCATTAAAATATTAATAAACGAATTGAATTGTAAAATTGAATTTTGAAACCTTCCCGAGTAATAAAGCTACGAAGAAACGGTTTACTACTTTGCATCAAATCATGATTATTCACGCTACCGATATCGGTTTGTTTTAAATGCACGTTCTATCATTTCATTGGTATTTGATTTTTCATAAATTCTGATCTTCCACTAAGCTTAGAAAAAGTATATCAGAGAATTGTAGAATTGTACCGAGAATGAAATATTTAATTTGAGATACTTATGTCTATGTATCTATATACACACATACTGTATTTACTTATAAAGAGCGATCTATACGTATTTGTACAATACACATCCGAGTACACTAGCACGTAGCAACCATACCTACATATGCAACATACTTCATTGCATATTTATAACTCTGTGACCTAGACTGCAAAGTTTTCATTTTTCTTTTGACTTTCAAAATAAAACTTCACGGCGCGAGTGGCACGTTCGTTTCTGAATACACAAATGAATACACACATATGTATGTATATATAGTATTCGTCATCAAAACTTATAACTTCGAAAACAAAGGTGTACAGTAACAAAAACGCTATCTTTCAGATGAAATTTTAAAAACATTAAAGCATGCTATTCAGAGCTTTAGTTTATTTTGCACTCAACGTTCAGCGATATATTGTAAACTCTGTGTTTCAGAAAGACAATTTGGCGTGTGCCAAAGTCGAAACTCAGTCGTTCTACGTCTGAAGGATATGACATTTCCGAAAAATCTGAACAACACGTAAAAATACAGGATTTTTGATCTAATAGAATGTGGGTGATCCGCTGATTGAGCACATTGGTAAATGAGTTCAAACACGAATTGATATTAGCGAACACTACGGTTCAGTTGTATTCAACAATCAATGACATTATTATGAATAATATCTGCTAATACATTATTTTCATTTATTACACATATTACAATGCACAAATACATTTACTATCATTGGTACAGATGATATTAACCCGGGGAGGATGATAGCAGTAATCGTGATGGGAGTAATGGTAGTGGTATTATGAAAAGTATAAATGCTTCACACCGAATCTTGTATCAGTAGTTGAGAAAACCTATTTACATGATATCGGATCTTACTTTTCATTTCGCTCTTACGCTATATTGTGGAAACAACAGGTAAGAAAATACCGAATTTCGTTGGCATTGTTCAATTTGCTCAGTAGTATTATAAGATGTAATTGAACACACAGCCACATAAAATGTTGCCTTCGTTTCATGGCTACTCACTCACTCATGTACATTTTGGTGATTGCAAGTGATGAAAAAAATGCAGAATACAAAATATTTTTGAAATAAGTTATTTGACCGGACGATAGTAATTGATTAATATCTGCAATAAAAGATAAACGTATAGTTAATATTTGATATTCTATGCTTCTTTTATGCTGATAGAATTGAGATGAAGGAATATTTCGTATTTCTTTTTATAAAAATTCGAAATATCTCGGTCAGCAATTTGGATAAAAGGGAAATCGTAATTCTCATGTCACACATATGTCAGCATGAAAGAAATTAATAGTGGAAAAATTAATTATAAATAAATGACTTTATTTTTCTAGCACATAAAATAATTTAGACCATAGTAAATATTTGTTCAAAATGAAATATTTCATTCACAAATGTAAAAGTATTAACTTATTTATTAATATACTTTAATGTAGATTAAAAAATTTTATTTCATATCTGAAATCTACATTTATATCTGAAGTATCTACTTGAACGTAATAATCATTCAAACATCTTTATCTCTTTAATTGTATTTCAAATAATAACAGCTATTAACGTTACGGGATTTCCCCTAACCTTCTTAAGAAGGAAATCAATCAAAAAAATTATGGTTGAAGAATTAGAATTATTCCTTCAGTATCTTTATCGTCAATATGTTTTCGATAATATATTTTCAAAATTTTAGTAATTCAAAGTAATGATTTTCTAAGCCTATGTAACGTTACAGCTTTGGGTCTATAAATTGGTAAAGGTAATGTAAAGCTGTTTACAGCTAAAAAAGACGCAAGGTTGGATTTAGTACCTGTAGATTGATAGTCGTCAACACGATACTGTGCCGCGTACCAGAAATGCAGATCCTCTTAGGTAATATTTATTCGTCAACTTTTCGAGTGTCACAAAGATTTAGAATTCATTTGAAGCGCATAAGTCAAAAGCACGTCATTGTAACGATGATGACGAATAAAAAGAAAATTTTAAGCACTGAGCGCTAAAACCATATTTTATCTGAATATGGGCTTATACACTTAACTTATTCCAAGAGTATACTTTAGTAACTATAGAAAATATCCTTCCCCTCCCGAAATTTGCTAATACTATGTGTTTATATTCACTTTAGTTCTCAAGTTTTTCAAAAAATAGAAAAACCATGAAAATAAAAATTTCTGGGTTTACTTCAATAAAGTTATTCTCTATTTTAAATATAATTCTATTAATTGTACAAGCAGTAAATACTTTATTTTCTAAAATGGGGTCACCTGGCAGATATTTACCTGGAATATAGCGTAGAATCGCCGATGAACGATGTACACAATGGTATTCTTATTGCAAAGCAGTAGAGAGCAAATTTGTTTACGATATTTTGAATATATTCTTGCATATCTTGCCTGTTTTTTTTTTATGGATATTGTTTTCAATTTTCGGGGTAAAAAACCAATGTAAGCATCCTATTGATTATCGAACAACAGGTAATCGCACGTTAGGACAACAATGTTAAAAAATGGCATTTCAAAATGATGAAAATTAACTAGAACTTCAATCATCAATTTTCAACGTTAAAATACTTCAGTATGCGCTAATGGACATTCCATAGAGAGGACAGCCATAAATTGTAATTGGATTTACGAGTTAGGGATTGGAAGAAGTATATAACAAATTACCATATGGAAATTGTAATATTAATTCTGAAGGTTAAATCTGATCCTGTAAACGCAGCGCGACGGTTACCACTGTATCTATAGAAATAGCTTGGTATAAAAAAACAATATAATTACATTATACTAATATTTTTGTACATTTGAGTAATGAAGTTTTTGTTTATTTCAGGTTCTATTGGATACATAAGGCAACTCAAATATTTGGTGCAGTCGCTCTCTTAGCTGTAATATTATATGTCACTTGCTGATCGTTTTCACTGATATTGCTTCTACTTAAATTTAGAACAAAATAAATAAAATTTTAGAAATAAATTCATCTGTTTAAGCTGAGACATTCTACTCGCTTTTCCTTAGATGTGTTTTCTTTATAGTTAGCAATAACTTAATACGTGCAGTTATATAGGTCGAAGTTAATGATTAGGACAATGTTCACCTAAGTGCGTGGTACGTGATGAAAAGCTAATCATTAGGGTGTATCTCATTGATGAGTGTCTGAGACGTTCAAACTTTTTCATTCATTTTTGTAACAAGTACGGTTCATGGAAAAAATAATACAAAAATATCCACTTTTGGTCCGTAAATTTGTTTATTCGAATATTTCATATGTGCATATTCATATTATTTATATATTTTTCGTGGATTTGCTAGATTATATAAATCCACGGCAGTATCATGATGATTTTCCTCAAGTATAGAATGAAAATTACTGCGTGTTCCAGGATATTTTAGGTTGTGGGATCTAGAATAGCAAAAAGAATCTTAGAAGGAATAATATCTGGACGACGAGGATTATTCCATTTGTTTGAGATCCACGAAAATGTTTAAGCATTGATATTTAGGACAACTTTCTTCTTTCCATGTTATCGCCAGGCTATTTTCGAGACAGTTTTCGCAAAAAAGTATCAATACCGCTGCAATGATTCCCATTTGTGACAGTCCTCACTTTTATGTAAATTCGTTTGCTTATGTAAAAGATATACTTCGAGCATTGGTTCTAGCTAAAGTGACTACGCAACTAATATTGACATGTGCCGTTATGAACATAAAATTGCGAGCAGCATTTACTGCAGCAATGCAGAGGCTTTTTTGAATATATCTCGAAAATTAAGCGATTCCAACAATTTTATTTATGAATATATATAACAGATATGTATACACACACGCGTGCACACACGCAGAAAAAAGTTGATCAAAATGTTAATTTTTACGACGTATTCAAAAACTTTCGGTATCGGAGAGGAGATGTGTTATGTCAGCGGATCAATCGGAAATATTACTATAGGAAACACGAACAATCCTCTGCTTTTGTACTTCATACGTTTTTTGGTTTGACAGTTCCGTGGAATGTTGATATAGTGGCCAGCTCCGAAGAAAGTATTTAACGAGTTATTTTATAAATGAGTTTGAACGTTTCTTATACAAAGACCAAGGCTTCTTTTAAAAATGAGAAAATCTCCATAGATATGCTGATCATCTGATGAGAGAGCGGAAAGTAGTGCCAATCTTATGCCGGTTGAAACCTCTAAAACCTATGCAAAATCTCCTCCGCCAGCACACAGTACCGTCTGTAACCCAGTTTATAACTCCTTCCGGGCTTGGATGCAGGAGAATTGTTTATTGTGGCCAGATAAGCTAATGGTGACCATACGAAATAGAGAAAACCTCCATACAAAAGTTCTCAGGCGGCTAGCGTGGCTGATTTTCTGCAGCCAGCGTGTTCCTTTGCAGTCAAGATGCATTCTCTCACGAACAGCTTCTGTGCTTCTTTCTTCGTCGTGATCGGAAGAAGTGTTCAGCCAAAGCATTGACCAGTAGCACTCACTAATAGGATAGATCGGACATCAAATAGGGTTTCGTGTCTCAGGTTCTAAAATTCCGACCAGGATGAAAATCATCACTTACGGGTCTTTCAGCGCACTTTACGTTTAAATGAATTGGAGAAGCTACGTCATACAAAATGATACAAGTTGGATAAGAATAATGATATCCGTTACAGTGTTGTACATCTTCAGCCGCAATAATATTTTATATACCGTGAAAATGATATAACGATTGATAATCTCTGAATTTTTGGAAAAAATGAACAATATACGAATGTAATGCTCTGATATCGAGAATGATGCATTCTATGACCGTGAAAGTTACCAGAGGAAACTGAAATTGAGTTTTTGCATTGAGTTTGAAACATAAATCCGTTAGAATAACAAGCGCTTACCTGAAACGGTTGCATTTTATAATAAGACTAAATTTGGCGTAGACGTTGCAGACTAAATGGCAAACAAATATAGCAAATCAGAATCAAGAAGGTAGCTTCAAGTATTTTTCAACATTTTAGATTTGCCTGGATCTTATTTAAAGAAACAACAGCTAAAAAGATATCCAGAAAACATTTTGTGTTTTAACTAGCAAATGATCTTGCTACTGAAAATGTAAAACCAAGGATGGAATCACGGGAAGATGTCCAAAGAACTTTAAACAGCTCACTTTATTCACGCAAGTGGTGTCAGACAGGGTATTGTAATAATAATAAGACTCGAAGAGTTTGTAATATCTGCAAAAAATACGTAAGCGGAAAATGCACTGAGAAGAAAAACTGATTACGTTTGTAAGAAATGTGACAAATTATAACTTCTTATACCTAATAATTTACTTTATACTATAAGAATAACTTTGGAGATGTTTTAAATATTTTTGTTACCAAAACATATATTCTTTATTATAAGTACTTTTATTATTGATGTGTAAGTGGTAAAATGTGCCAATCCTCATTCATGGAATCAAGATCACGGATCCCGGTCTCAGATAAATTAATAATACCAATCTAATTAAGAGCAAAAGTGTATTACGTAACATGGAATTTCTTTTGTAAGAAAGCAATAAATCAATAAATTTAAAAATGTTCTACCATTACGTGTATTTTAAGTACCAGTCATATAGACTGGTTTGGTGGAAATTTAGCTTCGTCTTAATTTCGGTAGTTTTAGTGTTAATTTTTTTATTAAGATAAACTTATTAAGATAGTAAAAGCTATACAGATTGAATTAAATTTTTCAAAGTGATAGTATCATTTGCTCATTACATCTTCTTTTTCTTCTCTTCACGTTATACAAAAATTTTTTATGTAGTTTAGTCAGGAGCTCAATTTTTTGTGTTCTTCAATTTCTTATATGTTCTTACATTTCTTATTTCAAGTATACAAAGTCGATAAGTATGTAGTACACCATACAGTCAAGTTTATTTTCACCTATAAGAGAGAGTAAAGCTTTCCCTTTTGAATATGAAATGTAGCGTGCCGATCTGACCTCGACGTATAAGTAGCAGATTGGTGGCTTGCTGTGTTTCAACGTTAATGTCGAAAGTCAGCTGATTTAAGATAGAGTTGTTTTAAAGTTAGATTGGTAGGATTGAGGAATGTAAATGGTCATAAAAGAAAGATTGATAAAATTTGAATGAGTTTGATAGTCGAACCTTGACCTGTCGTATGGGTTGCTCCGAAACTTCGGTGCTCACTGCGCGATTGTCAAAACATTAATTGTTGTTTTTTTTTTTATTTAATTAGTCAGAATGTTTCGTCTGCAGTAACCTGGGCCTGGAGTGCCCTTTAACCTGCATAAAGATTGATATTATTCATTTGTGGATATTTATGTGGTTTGATTGCATGATGAGGTGAGGTTAGGCTTGCAGGAAAAGTTTCAAATAACCTGCAGGTTCCTTGATACAGTTTGAATCTGAAGGTTTTGGTTCGTTAGGTTGATGCGTGTTTAGATAACTTGACCTTGACTTTGAGTGATATGTTTTCGACTTGATAATTGCCTGTTTCCCTGATGAGGGGGTTCTGATTGTTGTTGTAGGCATCGGGTTAGGGTAGTGAGTTTTGAATATGATCGTGAGGATGTTGGCTAATTGATGGAGCTGTGCTACGGCTGTGTCCCTCTGTTTATTGAGAACGATTCTAAGGAATTTGTTTAGTATGATTTGTATTTTGTTGATGTGTGCTTTGGCAGCAGAGACCCAGACTTGATATCCATAAATAATTATTGATATTTTGCATGTTAGATACAGTTAGATTTTGATGTTTTTCTTGAGTTTGCTATTTCGGGCTATGAGAGGGTATATCCTGGATAGTGCTGGGATAGGCGAGAGTTCTTTTTTCTATGGCTTTGGCCCAATGAGTTTATTGTCTACTGTTGATCCTGCGTAATTGGCCGTAGTGGTCCATGGGATGGAGTGTTCATCGATCAAAACTTTATCTGCGACTTGCAGGGATCTGTGGGAGAAGGTCAGGTATGGCGTTGATGTGGGTTTATATATACTTTTGTTGCCTATGTCGGGTTCCATGATGACGCGTATATGGCGGTATCATCCGCATATATGGCGGTTTGGATGTTAGTGGTGGTGGGAATGTCGTTAATGTATATACAGAAAAGCGTTCGTCCGAGTATGGAGCCCTGCGGTATTTCGTCCTTGATGGGGTGTGTCTCTGATTTGGTTCCTTGTACTGATACATAGAATTGTCTGTCTTGTAAATAGTTTTCGATGATGTTGGTGATTGAGGTGGGAGTTTTGATTTTTTGTAGTTTGTACAGTAGGGCTTCATGCCAGACCGTGTCGAACGCTTTCTCGAGATCGAGTAGTATCAGTTGTGTTATCCTATTTTTGTTTAGTTCTATTGTGGCGTACTCCGTAACTCTTTGTAGTTGATTAATACGCGAGTGGTTTTTACAGAATCTAAATTGCTGTGGTATAATTATATTATTGTTGTTAAGATGCTTGAGGAGATGGTGGTGAATGATTTTTTCTAGTACTTTACTTAATGTGTTTAACAGGCTGATGGGCCTGGAGCTGGTGGTTTCTGTAGTTAGTTTACCGGGTTTGGGGACCGGATGAATTTTGGCTAGCTTCCAAGTTTTGGGGAAGTATGATAGTTGGAGACATGCTTTGAGGATGTAATATATATGCACCATGATTTTTTTAGGAAGATTTTTTAGTTCGACGTCTGTGATCTTGTCTGGACCGGGGGCTTTGCTGTTTGGTAGCTTTGTGATTATTTTGTGTATGATGTCGGGGGTTATCGTGATGTGCGTTGTGGAGAGTGGAAGTGTTTCCCTTGTTGTCGTAGTGGTCTGTGGGGAAGGCTGGTTAATCGTATTGTTTGCAGTGTTGGGTTGTAACTCGTTGTTGTGTGTTTTGGCGAAGTATGCGGCAAGGGCATTTGCTTTATCAAGGTCCGTGTAGTGTATGGAGTTATCTGCAGGTTCATTTAGCGGAGGCATGGGGGGGGGGGGGGGGTTCAGTCCTGTCATCTTGTACGTCTGCCATAGTGTGTGATCTGGTTCCTCTATTTTTTCTAGGCGGTTTTGCCAGATGCTGTTTCGGGTGGTTTTGATTCTTTTTTGTATGAGTGTTAAGATGTTTCTCTGTAGCTTGTGTAGCGGGTGCCCCGTCTTCTCGTATTTTCTTCTGTGTCCGTTGCCGTTCGTTATTACGGTTTGCAAATTTGGATCGGTGTACTCTGTGGTTTTGGTGAGTCGGGCGGCATTGCAGTGGACGTGGTATATGTTCTTCTGGAGCGTGTCAATCTGTTTGTCTATGTCCTCTTGACTGCTGATGTGTTGGTTTAGCGGAAACGTGTTGCAAATTTTTCTGTATAGTTTCCAGTCTACTGTGTGTTCCGGTTTTTCTTCAGGTTTTAATAATTGGTGTGGATGGTTAGAATTACTGGGATGTGATTCGAGAACTCGACCGTTTCCGTCAAGCATCAAGATGAGTGTTCTGACATCTACGACATAGAAGCGGGCGTCCGACAGGGCAGTGTGTTAGGCCCATCCTTGTACACAATATATACATCAGATATTCCAACCATGAGCGAAACCGATACATCCGCAGACGATATATAGCTATATTATCCGCCCACAATGACCCAACGGCAGCGATAAATATCTTACAAAAACACATCGAACTACTAGAAGAATGGCTGCACCGATGGAAAATAAAAGTAAACACGGACAAGTGTAAGCACATTACCTTTACCCTAAAGAAAAGTACTGTTTCTGATATAAAACTTGACAATATTCCCGTACCACAAACCAAATCGGTTAAATATCTGGGATTATACTTGGACTTAAAATTAACTTGGAAACACCATATACACTGTGAAATCGACCAAATTCGTATTAAGAGGAAAAACATGTACTGGTTTACGTCCAAAAAATCGAAACTAAGTCTTGACAATAAACTTTTAATATATAAAGCAATTATAAAGCCTATCTGGACCTATGGCATCGAAATGTGGTGCATGGCTGCCAAAAGCCACATTGCTAAACTTGAGGCATTACAATCTATAATCCTTGCAGTAAACAGTAACCATGCTCCATGGTATGTTCGAAATGACGAAATCACCAGTCGCTGCGACAGATATAAAAAAAGAATAGACAATCACCCCAACGACTTAGCAAAGGAATTATATGTAACTAGTCTGCCTCGCAGACTGGATAGGAAGCATCCAAAGTATCTTCTATCCTAACATCATCAAGTTTCAACAGATGTTCTCCACGGGGATAACAGCCACGTGCTAATAAACCATTCCCGATACGATAATTCACCGAATGTCCTTGCTGGAAAAATTGTGAAGGCTCTTGGAGATAATAAAAAAAAAAAACTCACGGATATAAAAAATACCCATAGTCGCTATACTCGTCGAAAATTCTATGTATACAATCAGTCGCTCAGTGCCGATTTGGACCTTTCATCCTACGACATGACTGAGCGACTAGAGGAACGTAAATGTATGCGACTTACTCCGAAGAACTGGACTGAATGAAAATCATCGTGAAGATCCTCGTCAAATAGGTATCACTGATCCCACGATGGAAGTGAACGCTATGAAAAATTTCTGAAGGAATAAGGCATAGTGTTATTTGTGAAAATTTAAATTTTCATAATGATAAAAATTGAGATTCTAATAATTTGAAATTTTTTTTATTTCACAGCTATAATTTAACTTGAATGAAAAGAGAATTATAGAGAATAGAATTAGTTCAAGTACAATGTGCCAAAGTACTCATTTTTAGCATTTCAAGCATCATAAGATTCTTAGAGGATACAGGAAATTTGGAGACTATAAGGAATCTGTACAAATCATAAAACATTAGAATTTGTATTTAAAAGCAAAGTAAAATCTCAACTCCGTGATAATGAACGTTCTTTGATTTAGAGTCACTTTTGGTTTCCCAAAAAGTACAATAAAATTGATATTGTGAAGCGTCTGTAACAAAACGTCATACATTATGTTTCGATGATAAATTTGAAAAATTGACCAAATTGAAGTATAATATACAAAACTACTTAACTATAATATACAAATCTTGTTCTCCTGGAGAGGCCTTATCTTCTTGAGCACTGACTCTAATACCGAAATCGAATATTGTAACGAGAGAAAATATGGAAAACGAAAAATAAAAGATTGCTTACGCGCGCGATTCAGTAACAATCGGTGAATTCACTTTAATGAATTAATTTAGTTTAATCAGAGCCATTTTTCTCAGAAATATTACAAATACTCAGTCCACCGAACGCGTTGCATGCGGTCACAAAAATTTTCTCAAAATAAAGCTGATTAGTAGGAATAGAGCAAAGGATAGGTATTTAGAAAATACTGCTATTTTTCTAGAACAGTTGATCGTAAAAAAATTTGAATATATTAAAGATGAAAGTTGTAAATTATACAATATTTCTCAATCCAGAATACTCTGAATGAAAGATGATTATTATTCGCTGAAATTGTATTCTCAATGTTCGTTATTAGAATAGGAAGTATGTAATGCACATTGGTAATATATCACATCACGCATATAAATATTCGAAAATATTTGCACAAATCAAAATTTCATAGCTAAATATTCTAGGAATTTGGTAAAAGATGGTTGTTTATTTAAGGTTAAAAATAAGAAAATTCGTTTAATGATGATTATAAAGTGACGTTTTACACTATTTTTTCTTTATCGCTACGTTTACACTCAATCTTTGCTAACTCAAGATTCACAGTTCTCTCTGTGTTCTCGCTTTCACGGCTCGAAACTCACTCTGTTCTCTCTGATTGCAAAAATTCACTGCCTTCTTCCTCATTTGCACAAAATTCATCATTCATACACACATACACAAACGCATCCATATCCTTAATATCTTAAATGCTATGCCTAGAAGGCTAGCCATAAACATTCCCAAGTCTCAGGCCTAACTTCATCTACAGTACGCCACTTGGGACATCTGGTTACAATTGTTGGGCAATGAAGAAAGTTCTGGACTCTTTCCCAGAATTTGCCCATCCCACAATATTTAAAAACCGACATCACTAAAAACGTTTGTGAAATCTTGCTTTGAATCGTTTCAATTGCGCGTCTGCATTCGAGAAGAGCAAGTATAGTATAATAAAGTAAAATCTAACAACTATTGATATAAATTTTTATCTGAAAACTTGTAGATGACAC
>NW_025110753.1:15106-49235 GCF_011392965.1 Frieseomelitta varia
GTGTGCTCTTTTCCACCATGCTTCCCGCTTAAAAATCGATCGTGAGAAATGTCGATTACGTTCGAGAATCGTAGAAAGTGTGTTACATATTTCACCGTGTAGTGGCGCTGTAATCTTTGACTAATTTAAACCTAATACGCGCGTGTTTCGAACGAAGCTAATTCGAGATAAAAAGTAACAATACTTATGGAAATATTTTTTTACTTGTTTATATGCAAACGTTTATTTGACTCCAATATTCTATATAAAATAAAAGAAAAATAAATTGCAATCAATTTTTTTTAATAGATTTAAACAGAAGAAAATAATCAAAGATGTAATAAATTTTTCGTCCCAAATTCCATCAATTCCTGTTGTGAATCGTTATATTTTTTTTATATTCTTATTTTATATTTCAAATTCTTATTACATTTACATTCCTTTACTGATGAAGTATCATTATTTTCAATCCAATAGATTATTCTCTAGTGAGTGTGACTCGTTCCTCAGTCATACTAAGCCAACGTATACACCTAAGTAGAATTCGATTTAAATAATTATGCGTATTAATTTGTAGCATGTAAAAATGGAACATTTGAAGGAAACTAAACAAGTTCTATCAATTTAAGTCGATGAACATGTTTGTAAAATGTTATATATTTTGTTTAAATTAAATTACTTTGTGCAAATATTTAAATAGAAAATATATCGCTTAAATAGTCAATACATTATACAATATACAAAGAATATTATTATAGATGAAAGAACGACTACACCGGATATTTGAGTTATATTATGTATCCAATAAAACCTGAAATAAGCAAAAATATCATTACTCAAATATACAAAAATATTAATATTATAATTATATTGTTTTTTTTATACCACGATATTTCTATACATACAGTGATAACCGTCGCGCTGCATTTATAGGATCAGATTTTTCCTTCAGAATGAATTTTGAAGCTCCTATCTGGTAATTTGTAATATACTTCTTCCAATCCATATCTCGTAAATCCAATTTCAAGTTATTGCTGTCCTTCAACACCTTTATGTCCTCCACCATTTTACAAACATTATCTCTATGAAAAGTCCATTCGCGCATTCTGAAGTATGTTGTCATTGTCAACAGCTGATTGAAACGCTTGTTAATTTTCATCATTCTGAAATGCCATTAATATTGTTGTCCTAACGTGTGATTGTGTTCGACAAACAATAGGATACTTACATTGGCTTCTTACCCCGAAATTTTAAAACAATATCCATAACAAATGCGGGGAAAACATTCAAGAATATATTCAAAATATCGTAAAGAAATTTGCTTTCTACTACTTTGAAATACGGATACCATAGTATATCGTTCATCGGCGTTTCTACGCTAACATCCTTGTAAATATTTGACAGATATTTCCAGCTTGGAAAATAAAACATTTATGCTTGTACAATTAATTGAATTGAGTTTAAGATAGAGAATATTTTTATTGCAGTATCCCATAATTAATTTGCATTATTTTTCTATTTTTGTAATTTGAAAAATAATGTGAATATAAACACGAAGTATTTAGCAGACTTCGGGAAAGAGAAGATATTTTCTACAGTTAATAAAGTGATCTTGAAATAAATTAAGTGTATAAGCCCATATTCAGATAAAATTTTGTATGGTTTTTGAGCTCAGTGCCTAAATTCTTCATCTATACGTCTTCATCCTTACAATGATGTGCTATTGATTTATCAGCTCCAAATCTAAATTCTAAATATTTGCGACACTCCTAAAGTTAACGAATAAATATTACCTAAGAGGACTTGCGTTACTCGTACAGTTATACACTTTAACTTCTGCATCTCGATGTATGGTAACATGCCACGCGGCACACAGTATCGTGTCGACGACGTAATCTACAGGTACTAAATCTAATCTGGCGTCCATCTTAGCTGGTAACACCCTTATATTACCTTTACCGACTTGCAGACATACAGCTGTAACGTTAAATTGCTTTAGAATTTGATTATACTGAATTGTCGAAATATTTTGGAAATATATCATCGAAAATATGTTATTGACGAGAAGATATAAAAGAAACAATCGTAATTGTTCCATTAGTTCTCCTGTACCAGCAAAGAAATGGAAGTACTAATTGCAAGAAATTGGTAATTCGAACTTCCATTATATCACATCTGTTGAGCGAATTTATATATTGCATTTGAAGGCTGTCTAACGTTCTAGTAATTAAAGCACTGCTATAATTTATACATAGAAACGAACAAAATGTAATTGTTTAAACAAAAGTTTGTTTGATTAACTTCTTTCTTAAGAAATTTAGAAAAATCCAGCAACATTAATAGTTGATATTGCTTGAAATACAGTTAAAGAAACGAAGAGGTTTGAACGATTATTACGTTAAAGTAGATACAAATGTAGATAAAATAAAATTTATTAATTTATATTAAAGTTAATAATTTTATAATTTTTTGTGGAAATACCTGTAATTCCATAGACATTATCTACCCAACCAGGACACGGCTGTTCCAAAGAAGCACCAATTATACTGGGTCGTACTATTGCAGTTGGAAAACTTTTACTATCACTGAACACAATCTGCTCCGCTAGATTCTTCGCGAATGTATACGTGTTTGCATGAGTTTTCAAAATTGATTCTTCTAATAGTGCGATTGAGGTTTTATCTTGTTTATCGCAAATGTTGATTATCTCAGAAGGTTCCCAAATCGTGCTATGAAATTATTGATAAGAAGGATACTTACTTGTCGCACAATATTCCGTAATAATTGTAAATTACATATTTTTATGCAACAATGAAGTATTTGAATAGAAGCTTTTATACAATTTAATCTTACGTGTAAACTTTTTCTTCGATGTCTGATAAATTAGCATTACTATAAGCTGTGCTAACATAGATGAAGCTGATTATCTGGTTTAGTTCCTTGCACAGGTCAATGACACGAATGGTACCTTTCGTATTTGTATTAACAGCATTATCCAACGGTTGTTTAAAAGTTACAGTGGCCGCGATGTGAAACACTATGTTCACTTTTTCTATCAACATGATTCTATCTTCTGAAGAAAGACCTAAGTTTGACAGACTCACGTCACCCTCTACAGGCTGACATTTATTAAGAATTGAAGAACCATGCTTTGCTTTCACGAATTCGAAAACCTGAAAAAGGAAGAAATTTTAGAAACTCTACTATATGTTCAATATTCAGACAATTTCCTTATTTTCTGAAGTTCATCATTGTTTATTGCATTAATTTGTCTAATCTACTATATAAATTTATTGAATTTATTCAATAAATTTCATCTTTAATTACGTTTGATTACTTTTTTTTTTCTAATTCAGTGTTCATTTTTCTCTGATGCACTTCCTAATCAAATCTTACTTTCATTTTGAGATATCCTGTATTTACTTTTTGGTTAAAAAGAACTATTATTTTAACATTTCCAAAAAAATTTTTAACAAAATGTAACTTTGACGTTAAAAGTTTAATTAAAAAGAAACGAAACTTTAAGATCTGGCTTATAAAGAATATATATCGTTTCGAGTTCCTTATCGAAATATGTAATTGGAGGAAAGATTCAAAACATAAAATTTCTGTTAGTTTTCGAGATATTAAAAAAAAATTTCAATACATTATATTGAACTCTGTGTAGAATCAGACATCACCAATGCAACGGTCAAGGCTCTAGTAGTCATCCTCGGTCGACAACAGTTTCAATAACCTTTGGATGAGATGCTGTAAGATGCTGTACATAAATTAGCTTGTATACACAGTGTATATGGCTTAAAGGTCTGGAAAGTACTCAGCAAGAATCCGAATTTCTGGAATTCTTAGCGAGACATGCGAAAAAATTAAAAAAAAAGACAATGTCCTAATATGAAGTTTAACCGTTCTGATTGTAAATGGAACACACCAAGCAACGAGGGCAATGTCACTCGTTTAGTTGCATTATCCCATGGGCAACAACTACGTACGAATGCAGTTGACAATGTAATGTTTATATAGACTGAATTCAATATATTATGTACTGTAAGTATAGCTCGGAAACAAATAATAACCTGAAACTTGTATTTGAAATCCTCCCGCTTTTCTTTCTAGTCACTGAAAATTTCATGGGACCTACGACCTACAACAGTGTAATAAATAACTGTTCAGAAGCTAAATTGATCATAATGTGCATTCATAATATTGTACATATGAACGCTGCCAATCAAATTTATTAGAAAATTTGTTATTGATCTCTCCAATACAGGTGTCGTCAACAACGTAATTAATATTTCAGTTGAGTGCAAGTGACTAAAAACACGTGTTCTGTAATGGAGAATATATAGATATGTGTGTGTGTGTGTGTGTGTGTGTGTGTGTGTGTGTGTGTGTGTGTGTGTGTGTGTGTGTGTGTGTGTGTGTGTGTGTGTATGAATGATATGTTTTTCATATATGAAAGATATCTATGAAAAAAAGAGAGTTTCAAGTCACATTCAATAGTTACATGCAGTATTAATTCACTTGACGGTTGTCGACGATGAAAGTGGTAAATCAGTTTGACACATTTAATCAATCTACAAAAAAAAGTATTTCGTTCATTCGTAAATTTATATAATAGTGAAGTTGATCAATTTAGCATTTGACAGAGTAAAATTTAAAATAGCGAGAGTTTTATTTACGAACGGGATCATCTACAAGCTTTTTGAATCGCTCTTCTATCGTCTGGTTTCTTTTCGGACGCAAAAGTATGAAAATGGCAGCTATGCGTGGACAAACACGCATCAATTTTTCCAAAAGACCTTTCCCCACGAAACCGGTAGCCCCGGTCAGTAGAATCACAGTGTCGGCGTAAAATTCCTCGATGGAATTCGTTTGATTCAATTCTTCCTTAATTTCAACCATAGTGCAGGTTTTCCCTTTTTCAAATTTCATCTGTAGTGAAATAACAAAAAGTAAGTAGAAAACTTGAAGAATGCAAATCTTAGTGCCTTACATTATTGTACGCAAAATGTTCTGATTTTTTCCCGACCAAACGTTATGAATATGTTCTATACATGTTGAAACAGTAAGAATGGGAAACAAAATGTTAGTTTGAGTTGAATCTCTTTTCAATTTTAAGACGTACTCTAAGTTTATTTAAACAAAAAGGAATGGATGCGAATGACGTGTTCTCCTAGGATTCTTATCGTGATTGTTGTATCCTGAGTAAAACTCTGCAATCTAAAGTTAATTGTTTGCTACGAGTCTGTTTGAAACGAGTCTGCTTAAAAAAATAATATGATTCACAAGGAATGCATACACATCATACAAGTGTGTATGACAATAAATTAATAAATAATAAAATAAAATTAATAATAATAAAAAAGTAGAATGATATAGTGAATTTTGTTGGAGTTGTGAATCCTTGGAAGTAAATGCATTCCTGTGCAATACAAAAGGTGAAGCCTATATTAGCACTGCGCTCGGTTGAATAGATCGAGAGCGTTCAATCACGAATAATGAATAAACTATTGAAAGAAACAATGCTTGACAGTTTGCATTTCTAATATTCTCACATATACATATATTCTAATATTCTCACATATACATATTTAATAACGGAAAAATAAACAAATTTACATGGCACGCAAATCAAATTCTCTTTACTTCAGGGTTTCAAATGTCAAAAACACAGAATTAGGAAGAGATATTAATGAATAAGGTACTAATGATGTAAGTTAATTTAATCCCTTTGTATGGATGAAATATCTCACTACACTTCATTTTATCATACTTTGAAATATTTCATGTGCTACAAGAATAAACTCATTTATTTCTGACGGCAAAACGTTTTCTCCATCGTTAATTTCCTTCATATCGACAAAAATGACATGTGATGTACGATTTCACATTTATTCAAATTGTTTATTCAAAGATATCCGAGACAACCCGATTTTTTATAAAAAAAGTACAGAATATTCTGTCATCTTCAATTCTGTAAATGTGAAAGAAATACAAAGCTTCCATGGTTCAACTATCACTGAACATTGAATCACTTTTTGAAGATATTAATCACCTGCTATTAAATTACATAGCTTGCTTATATCAAATTTTAATTTACAACTACTTTTCACCTGCAATTATTAAGATATACGTGCAAATAAGTAGTCATGGAATGCAATTAATAATACACATAACTTGTAATTACAACTTACGAGACAACAACCGAACGTGCAATGCGAAGGAAATTCTTTTAGCTGTTATTCCACACGAAAGTGAAAAGAAGAATGTAATAGAAGGTGTAATATATTACATACGCTGTCACATAATGCTCCTGTGAAACGTGTGAAGCATTTATACCGCTCCACTACCATTACTACCGTCATCCCCACCAGGATAACATCATTTGTGCCAGTCAGAGTTGGGCATTATAATATTTCGAATAAAATTTCGAATAATTTAGTCGAATAAAATTTTATTTGAATAACATTTCGAATAAATTATTCGATATTTACGAATAGCGATTTTATTCGAACATACAGTTGGGCATTAATTCGAATGAAATGTTATTCGAAAAATTGATTCGAAATGTAATTCGAATAAAATATTATTCGAATAGTGCCCAACTGTGTGTTCGTTCGAATAAGCTTTGTTTGAGTAAAATCGTTATTCGTAAGTAACGAATCATTTTTCCTCGAATAAATCGTTATTCGTTATTCGTTCGAATAAAATTCATGATAATGTCATTAGTTGTTGAATACTGGACCGTATTATTCGTAGTATTCGCGTATGTTCTCACTTACCACAC
This sequence comes from Frieseomelitta varia, assembly GCF_011392965.1. Lineage (NCBI taxonomy): Eukaryota > Metazoa > Arthropoda > Insecta > Hymenoptera > Apidae > Frieseomelitta > Frieseomelitta varia. The sequence continues at coordinate 21,873 of NW_025110753.1, forward strand.
AATATGCTCAATCGGAGGATCAGCCAGTCAAAGATCCTGTATTTTCACGAGTTGTTCAGATTTTTCGGAATGATCATATCCTTCAGACGTAAAATGACTGAGCTGAAACTACTTTGGCATACGCTTTCCAAATTGCCTCCCTGAAACCCAGAGTTAACGATATGTTTCGGAAGTATGTCACGTTGAGTGCAAAATAAACTGAAGCTCTGAATAACATGCTTTAATATTTTTAAAATTTCATCTGAGAAATAGCGTTTTCGGTGGTACGACTTCGTCTTCAAAGTTACAAGTTTCGACGACGAAGACTATGTAATGTATACATATGTATAGGTATTCACTTGTGTATTCAGAATCGAACGTGCCACTCGTCGTGGATCTTGAAAGTCAAAAGAAAAATGAAGATTTTCGATTTTAAGAAATCTAATTTTAGAAAAAAATTCTAGTTTTACGATTCACTATAAACAAAATTGAATAAAAAATCTAACATAAATGGTACGTGTAGAGAAAGACCAAATAATATTTTTATACAACATTGGAGAAAATTTGTGCATATACATGTGCACACGAAAACTTCGAAAATTTTGAATAATCACATCGTGGAAAGTAGAAAGAATAGTTTCTACGTACATACATACATACTAATCTTTCCAAAGTGGCAGTATCATTTATTTACCGCCATAAAAAGTCTCTAAAGTATGATTACTCATGTATTATTATATATATTTTATATTAGGAAAAATAACGTCATTATGAATTAGTATTGTACAAATCTTGCATTATATTGTAGTAACATATTTTTTATATTATTCGTACGTATTTCTTCTACATATTATTTGCATACATACTTATTGCATATGTGAATTTCATCTACATAAACACCAGCGGTTTAATTATTTATATGTAGATATCTTCCTGACGTAAGAAGTTTTTAACTTATAAATAATTATAAGTCATTCAATGGACGATAGAAGAAAAGCGATAGGAACGGTAAATTGAACTTCCTATGTTGTGTTATAATAACAATAACGATAGCGTAATTCGATTGAAACAGTTAATGCAAAACTATTCGATCTTGGCTGCTCAAAAATTGATTGAAGTTTGTTGTTTCGTGCCTTTGAGTTTAATTTATTGTTAATATATATAGAGAATGAACATTGATTTATCAAGAATTTGATTCAACGTGTTGTGGCCAGTCTATTGCATTTCTAAAGCAATAGTTGGACTGACGTAACACGATGGATTTCTTCGGAATGGTGAGATGTGGAACGACTGAGCATATGGTACTGAAACTGCCTTTCGGAATTTGTAATATGTTTCTGGCTTAACTGCAAAATAAACTGAAAGAGAAAGTTATTTGTAAAATAAGAATAGCATGAGTTACTATTTTCAAAATTTTTAAAATTTTAATTCTTTCTCAAAATAGCCTCCCCGTTACGATCGAGTTATACGCATCACCGAAATAAATCACCGTGTGTTTTTCCAGATGTATTTCGAACTGTGCCACGCTGATGTTGCGGATTTCATAAATACATACATACAAAGAATCAGTAGTATGACGTATGTATACATATACTACCCGTAAATCGGCGCAAGCTGTTTGATTAATGTTTAGTGGTTAAAGCAATTATTATGTAATCTATCAATGTTTATCGGAAAATTTCAACACTCTCAATCAATTATTTCTCCAAGTTCTTTTAAGTTTGTGCTTGAAACAATTTTAAATAATGAATTAGAACAATATACTCTAATACGAACGTAAGCGGTGGATTGTCGAGAACAGTTTCTCCGAGAAAAACTTTCGTCTCTAAAAATATTCATTACACTAAACGCGCCATTCGCCTTGATCGACGATGGCAGAAACGAAAAATGGATAGATGTATTTGATTCGAAATTATAAATATGAAGCAATGAAGTATGGTACGTATGTATGTAAGTGTATCGTTTTGCATCAGTGAGCTTGGATATTTATTGTACAAATACGTGTATATTGGTAAATGTAATGTGCGTGTAAAAGTACATCATACGAAACTTAACTAATATATGTACATATATGGATGTAAAGTGTGATTAGCATTCGCAGTGCCATCTTCAAATTAATATTATTAAATTCTAAACTAAAATTAAGGATCCGGAACTCTCACCGATAGCAGATCGATATGAAATTTCGACAGATTGGGAGAGAAGGAAGGGGAAACCCAAATATAAAATTTTCAGGTATTGATTGAATTCCTTGAAAAATTAATAAAAAACTTTCGATACAATACGTTGAATTCTGAAGAGAACAGACATTACTAATACGACAGTTCTCGTATCATTATCGTAGGTAAATTCGGTAATATCGAAAATGTACAATCGGTTGCGACGTTAATTTTTCTCAGACATGGCAAAAAACATTTCGTTGCGCTTCTTCCCATTGCCACTGTACACTCTTCTTCGCCAAACTTGTTAAGCGTTCTCAATAAACTTTCGAAAATAACCCGCAAATCCTAGAAATTCTCTTTATCGTTTTTGGTCGTGGTATTTCCCTAAAGGAATCTATTTTCCGTTGCCGTGGCATTAATCCTTGCTTTCTTATTTTAGACACTCGATATTTGCATTGAAAAAAGAGAATTTCAGTGATAAGCCATGTGTCCTAAAAACTTTTAAAACTCGTAACCTCTCGATATTCCTTCCTCAACCATTTCCGGGGGTATAATTACGTCATCTAAACAGAGAAATGTTATTGCATTAACTTAATTAAACATCTGACACGTTTGTCGTGCCAAAAGATATTCGATGAAACTTGTAGTATTCCTTCGGTGTTGGAAATGCCATCTCTGCAAAAGAATTCTGATGCCAAATCAAGACCCGTGAAGTATCGATTGTCTTATCCTCTCGCTTATCTATTCAATTGTCGATGAACAGTAATGAATATTTACTTTTCACGAATATTTGCAGTATACTTGAATGTTCGCGAACAACCTTAGGTGGACTGTAGCGACTTTCACTTTGGATTTTGAGAATTGCTTGTGAGTTACTAAACGAAAGTATATCTTGAATTGCTCTTTTATACAATACTGATATTTATACTCTAGATTCTGGAAAACTACCTTATGCTAATGGTAATATGATTGCACATGTTGATCCTTCCGCTTATATTGATGTTTGCGTAATTCTTCCAAATTTCGTTCTTCTTTATACATTTTATACAAATTATAAAACTTTTAAACGATATGGTCGGTAATTGATCGACGCTGAACATTAATTTTTGCAACAATGTACAAAATAATGTGTTTTCCTTTGTGTTCTCTAAATAAGAAGTTTCACTGATCTTGGCCGAAAGAAAGTGTACATGATTCCAAATTACAGAATATTCGAAATGTTATATATAACGAGTTACATACATGCAATATGTTGATGTGTTCTAGAATGCTTCAATATGTGTACAAATGTATATATGTACGTTGTATCTGTATCAATATGTACATATGTACATCTCTCGAGCTTAATTATTAAATAATGTAATTAATGTATGCGTATTTCTATAATTGTGATTCATATTTAACATGATTAACATGATGTTTCTTGATTAAATTAATATATTAATATTATTAACATTAAAAACCATAAAACATTAAACTAAAATTGATACTGTCAATTTTAAATTAACATGCTTAACATTACTATTAAATTGATTCGAGACATTATTAATACTAAATTAAATAACGTATATGTATCGTTTAATTTAGTTTCTTTGATCGGTAATGAAGCAGATTCTCTTATAAATGTTACTGATAACTATTCGATTGATAATGAATTCGTTACGAATTCATATATCAGCTGTCTTTAGGTTTAGGTTAGGTTTAGGTTAGGTGTAGTACAAATCAAAGAAAAATATATGTACTTTATACGGACTTTACGTCAAGAAGCAACCGTGTGAAAAATCTATCTTGTTCCAGTGAAATTGTAAACTATAAACTTCTCCTCCCGTTCCTTAATCTGTTAAAATATAATTTGCACCACGCAAACGTGCACCTTTGTACAAAGTCCGTAAATATACTCAACATTGGTCGCTTATGTGAGATATATGTACATACATATAAGGATATATTCAGTTGATATGTTTATATTTTTCATTAAATCTTCATGAAATATAGACATTTATATTAAATAAATAGGAGTAAAGTTTGGTTGTTATCATAATATTGATTCTGATAAAGTCGTTTATAGAAAAATTTCTAATGATATTTTAATAATTTTTAATGAGCGTAAAATAATATTTTAATAAGCGTAAATTTTCAACTAATGAATCCATGTTATTTGTCATCTGCACCGCATAGTTATAGTAAAATTGTTAAAAATTAAATTTGAATATCTAATATATGTAAATGAGGAAATATGACGATTTTAATACTTTAATATTAATGATAATGTAAAATAGTTGAAAATTTAGTCAGATAAAAATTATATTTAAGAATGTTTAATAAACTATAAATCATTTATACATAAAATCATATATTCATAATTTTAAAATTTTAATTTTAATTTACTGTATGCCGGAAAAAAATGTGATGAATCCGTAAAACATGGATAGAGCTCTTTGTGATATGCAGTAGAATGATTTCAGTTAAATATTAGCTACACACTTCGATAGCAAAAGATTCATAACGTTGTAATGTGTCGCAAAAATCACATTATTAGTTCATTTGCCAATTTCTCAACTCACCATCGTAAACGAGGTATATGTATGCAATGGAGAGGGTAGCTCTAGCGATCAGGAAAGTAGGGGAACAGGCCCGCCAGTTAGCCAGCTCAGTTTTGGGTACTGATGTCTCGTATTGGAATCTGTAAACAAAGAGGTATGCGTGCCTATATGCGTCTGTAACTGAAGATGTACAATTGACAACAGTGTAACGGATATCATTATCTTTACCCAACTTGTATCATTTTGTATGACGTAGCTTCTCCAATTCACCGTCGTTTAAGCGTAGAGTGTGCTGAAAGACCAGTAAGTGATGATTTTCATCCTGGTCAGAATTTCAGAACGTGAGACACCCCACTTGATGTCTGATCTATCCTATTAGTCAATGCTACTAGTCAATGATGTGGCTGTATACTTCTTCCGATCACGACCAGAAAAGAAGTACAGAACCTGTTCGTGAAAGATTTGAGGATCCTGACTACAAAGAATCACGCTGGCTGCAGAAACTCAAGCACCACGCTAGATGCGCTGCTACAACCGCTTGAGACCAGTGCATAGAGATTCCCCCTGTTTCTCATGGACAGCATCAGCTTATCAGGCTACAATAAGCAACTCTCCTGCACCCAAGTCTAAAAGGAGTTATAAAATGGATTGCAGACGGTACTATGTGCTGGCGGAGAAGATATTACATAGGTTTCAGAGGTTTTCAACCCGCAAGAGTTTGGCACTACTTTCCGCTCTCTCATCAGATGATCAGCATAAGATTTTCTCACTGTTGTAAATAATTTAGGTTAATACGCAAGCTTATTGATAATATGTTAGTGTAAAATAGAACACACAGGGAACTCGCGTGTACGATGTAAAATAAACTAACTGTAAGAAAAAGGAAACGATGGAAAGATAAAATTCCGACGACAATGTCAAGTACTTTTGGCGACTTTCGGCTTTCGACTTACCAAAGAACCCAAAATAAAAGAAGGCCCTTCTTAGCATCATTCCTTGCCCCACTACAAAACACCAACCCTGAAAATACATAAACAAAAACGCATCAGCCGTCGATGCTCAGCACGTTTGACATTATCTTTGCATCCTCAACAATGATCGCTTTGGTTATGTTTAGTTTAACGAAGTAAACCACACCTCGCGTCAAAATATTTTATTTTTACTTTACCCTGAGGTTTCGTTAAAATGTCCGCAACCATTTGATCTGTAGAACAGTATTCGTAATTTATTATTCCGTAATTTATTATTCTGCATGTCTTTTACAAAATTTTGTGTCCATATGTTTAGTTCAGTTATTAAACTTGTTGTTACATATATGTTTTAAACAACTTTGATTGTCCTCATAAATGACGGTGTTCTGACACCGATACTTCTCACCAAAATCTTCAAACAGACGAAGCAGCCTCATTATGCTTCTTACGTTGCTTCTACGACGTATTCAGCCTCAGTGGAGGATAACGAAACACTAAACTGCATGCCCAGCTTATTGATGTCCCAAAGAGTTGAAATATGTATCCGCTGTTCGATACGACAAGCCGATTAATTTTTTGTTACCGTCTCGTCAACCAAGTCAACTCATATCCTTTCGTTCCTGATCTTCCCAAATATCGGACGACTCTCTTTAGCTCTGTCCAGTCATGTGTTGTAGGCTTTCTGTTGTGTTGGCTTATTAAGATTCTTACACTTGCTGCAATATCCGGCCTTGAATTCACAGCTATGGTATAACAATCCACACCCAATCATTTGCTGGTACTTATCATTTTCACTGTATTTGAAATAGCCTTGATCTAGCGGTATACTAGCGATTTTTGCGTCCTATAAATCGAATTTATTCAAAATCTTCTCCATATATTTGTCCTGATTTATGCAATAAAATCCATTTTCATCTCTTCCCATTTCTATTCCTAAATAGTGTTTTAATATTCCCAAATCCTTGAGATGAAAATGTTCCTTTAGAGAATTGGCTTATATCAATTTTATTTATATTTCTTGAGGCGATCAAAATACGTCGTCTATATATACGATGACTACGATGATACGATTATAATTTTTTGTATACACGCATGGATCTGCTTGATTTTGTACAAAATTGTACTTCTCTAATAAAGTGCTTAACTGGTCACTCCAAATTTTTGCTGTTTGTATTAAACTATAATTTAATTTGCAGACGTAATTGCTCTTAACTGGTACTACATACCCCTCCGATTGCCTCATACACATGTCTTCTGTAAGCCTCCAGAGAACGCCTAAGATCGCTTCGAAGTGCTTTACTGACATCTGGTTTTGACCTGTTACAGCCACAAAATTCCCAAAGGTCGCTTGCCGTACAACAGGTGCAAAGACCTCGTCATAATCTATTTCGTATTTTTGGGAGAAACCACGAGCCACGTGCCACGAGCCTTGCTTTATGTCTTTCAATTTTAGTCTCGTCACTATTACGTTTCACTTTAAACACCCACTTACATGTAACAATGTTTTTACTTTCCGGCTCAGGCACTATATCCCATGCACCATTTTTTTGTAAGGAAGCAATCCCTTCGTCGTTGACTTCTTTCCACTGGTCTTTATCGGGTACTGATAATGCTCGTTTTAGATTTCTCGGTTTACTTTCTTTAATTGTAACCTTGACCCATTCTCCGATTTCTTGGGAAACGGTATACGCGACATTTTACCCACAATGCAATATTCACAGGTTATTTTCTATCTGCAGTTTATGATCTTTATATCTGTGGCTAATCCTCTGCTGGTTAGTTTGTGTATCGCGTAGGCATCCCAGTGGCCAAAGTGCTAGGTATACTGGTAATTTTCTGTTTTGGCTGGTACCGATGTTTTCACTCGCAACACGCATTTTCAACCGTTCTTAGCTCATAAAGATCAAGCGATAATGTAATTGCCAGTAATTGTCCATCCTTCGAAATCCTACAGTGGGACTCCTTTTGATAGTCACGATATATTTTTCTTTTGTCAACCTCTTACGAATAGTAAATTTGAATCAAGCGATGGGACATAAAATACGTTACGCACTTTCATTTCGGAAACTTTACCTGAATTTACTACGCATTTCACTGTTCTTGAACCGATCCCGCACTTTGATCACTTTGTTCTCGTCTGCGAGAAGCACATGGCCTTTCTTCTCCGCGTTGAATTCTTGAAAAGAATTCTTTGACGATGACATATGGCTTGTTGCACCAGAATCGATAACCCAACTGCGTAGCTATGTGTTTATTTGCGGTTTTGCAGCATATTTCTCCGGAATCGTCTACCGTACTTTTAACATAAAAAGTAAAATCATTTGAAGGTTTCTCTTTCGACACTGTATATTTGTTTTTTCCTTTCTTTCTTTCCACGACATGTATTTTGCGCATTCATTTTTAAAGTGAACGGATCTTTTGCAAGAGAGCACGCAAGACATTGCAAGTCTTTTTTGGCTTGGTACATTCTCCCTTGTATCCTTTGCCCCTTTGCATCTTTTAGTCTCGTCGATCAGCTTACTCTTTACGAGCTTTAATGTGAAGTTCTCTTCGGGCCTGCTTTCCAAAGCTGTCTCGTATGACTCTGGGATATGTCCAAGTAGCATTGCAGTCATTACATTATTCGGCCAGTCCTGTCCAAGAGCGACTAATTGTTCAAAATATTGTGATTCCCGACATTGTAATAATGAACTGTTCCTGGTGAAAGGATAAGATAAATGTAGGCAGGGACTTCTATATACACGAAAGATTATAATCGCTCTTTGTTATACTCTACGCCGCATGCACACTCCACAGAGGTCTTTAAAACAATCCAACATCAGTCCAATAGTATCGTTCATCCAGTTGGCGACGTCGCTAACCATATAAAACAAAAGAAGCTCATTATCAGGCTTCTGCCTTGTCGATATTCCTCCTCGATGTCGCCAATTCTTGAATCGGATTCAGGCTGCAATCTTCTATCAACCTTTAGAGTTCCATTAATATTTTTTTTCTGGTGTATATAGGAAATACCTTCTTTATCTTTTTCTACTTGCATACCAGCGTATTCCTTTATATTACTGAGACATGAAATCGTTCTAAGAGTCTTTGTTCTAATTTTGTAATTTCTTTTATATCGTTTCTATTAGGACCTGACAGTGCTTCCTCGAATGTACACGGCTCATTTGCTTTAGCCGTTACAATTCCCACGTATTGTCTGAGTCTGCGTGGAGGCACTCCTTTATTTGTACGATTGAATCTTCTGGGCTCTTGTACATGTGTATATTCGATTGCTCGCGCATTTTCATCTTTCTCAATTTCGTTTGTTACGCGGCTACTTTCGGGAGACTTTAATTCTAATTCCACTTCCGATTGAGAATTCCCTATCTTAAGTGTTTTTTTGTTTCTCCTCTTGATTTCTTATATCATAGAATGTCACGTCTCTGCTTATAATAATTCTATTGTTTTCTTTATTCAATAGGCGGTACGCTTTCGACTCTTCACTGTACTCAGTGAAACATAGCTTTTGAGCCATTTTATCAAACTTATGTCTCCTTTCGCTTATGTCTCCGGACGCATCGCATCCGAATATCTATATATCTTTTAAATTTGGTTTTCTCGAATTAAAATATTCATAAGGCGTTTTTTCTCGTGTTCTAGTTGGCAATCTATTTTGAAGAAAATTTGCGGTCATAACAGCTTCTCCCCAATATTTCTTAGGTAACCCACTATCTGTTAACATGCATCGGGCCATTTCCATCAAATACCTATTTTTCCTCTCAGCTTTTCCATTTTGCTGCAGAGAGAATGGTGCTAATAATTCTGTTACTATTCCTTCCTCCTTTAGAAACTTTATTAATTTGTGATTGAGATATTCTCCTCTTCGGTCGGACCTAATTACTTTCGGTTTTGTATCAACTTTGTTCTTCATCAGTGCTATATACTCTGTTATTTTTTGACATACTTCAAATTTATTTGACAGTAAATATACGTATGTGTACCCGCTATAGTCATCTATCATTGTTAGCACATACCTTTTCCCGCTGGGTGTTGGTATCTGCATTGGACCACAAACATCAGAATGCACCAGCTCTAATATCCCTTGAGTTTTCTTGTCCGACTTTGGGAAAGGCTTTCGCTTTACCCTCGGTACATGTCCCACAAGTTTCTTTAAGTAGTTATCAATCTCCACATCTTCAGCCAAACCTTCTTCAAGAATTTTTCGTATTGCATCCGGATCTCTATGACTTAATTTACGGTCCCACTTATGGATGCAATTATCTTTATGGTTATGCTGACTAGGAGACATTTATGGTCCATCCTTAATTTATACAGATCGCCAACGAAGTCTGTCACCGTGACTTTTATATTATTCTTCTCAATAAGGTATCTATGATCTTTAAAATTGACCTGAAAACCGCTGTCTAGGATCCTTTTTACTGATAATAGGCTTCCACATAAATCGGGTACGTATAATACTTTTTTAACAGTTAAAATGTTTTCTTTATTGGAATTTGTAAAACTCTTTATCGTGCCTGAACCTTTGCCTTCAATATTCAGTTCCTTACCGCTTGCAGTAATCACCTTTTCTTTAGTAACAGGAAGATGCTTCTCAAAGAAATCTTTAGTCATGTGACTCGTCGCATGTCTCACGAGTCAACGTATCACTCTACTTTATTGAATGTTCTTAATCTTACGCTAAAGCAGAAACTGTCATTGTCTGTTACTTTATTTGCTTTCTCCTTCTTATCCTTCCATGCTTTATACTTATAGCATTGTTTGTTCATGTACCCTTTCTTTTTGCAAAAGTGACACTGGATCGTCATTTTATTTGCTTTTCTTGGGCCGCCATCTTGTGTTTTCAAAGCCGTGTCTGGACGTGATTCTGGAATGTTCCCTCTCGAACGATATTCATTTATTAATTTACCTTTTATTGTGCATAGTGTTATGTCCATTTCCGGTCGACTTTCTAAACCAGATATGCTATTATAAGATTCTGGGAGGCTGTTCAATAATAACGCGATGAAAACGTCTTCGTCCAGATTTTTTCCGATGGCCATTAATTGAACTCTTAACTCGACCATTAAAATGATGTGCTCTTCCATATTTTCACCTTCTGCTAAATTCATTCTACATAAACGTTCTAAAAGTAGTACCTTATTCGATAATAATAGCTTCTCGTGGTATTCTTTCACCAGCCATGCTGCCCTGGTATACGTGGCATCATGAATATGTGTCGTCTTCAACCAATAATCCAATAATTGCCGTAGCTTTTCCATCATTTAATAGCCAATTCGCATCCGGAATTGCAGATAGAACTTTATTAACGACATCCCACAGACCTTTCTTAATTAAGAGCAATTGCAATTTATACTTCCACAACTGGTAACTGTCGTTGTTCAATTTGGAAATTATTACACGTGGTGTATCCGCCATTATATGCTTCACGCAATTGGCGATTTCTTTATTTAAACAAAACTCGTGAACACTTAACAAATAACGTTTTCCCTGGGCCCATAACCTTTTGAAAGGATAAGATAAAAGTACGCAGGGACTTATATATTCACGAAATATTATAATCGCTATTTATTATACTCTACGCCGCGTGCACACTCTACAAAGGTCTATAAAACAATCCAATATCAATCCAATAGTATCGTTCACCCAGATGGCGACGTCGCTAACCGTATAAAACAAAAGATGCCCATTATCAGGCTTCTGCCTTGTCGACAGTTCCATATTATCTCTTTCCATATTATATGCTGCAATATGTTATCCTCGACTAAAAGTCCAATCGTAGGACGTGTTTCATTGTCTTTAAGTTTCCACGCAGCGTTCACTGCTTCCGGTTTAGTTTCAGTTATCACTTATACAATTTTTCTTTTATTAACAATAATTCCAATTTATAGCTCCAAACCGAAAAATTTTCACCATTTAGTTTTTCGACTGCAAAATGAGCTTGGTCCGCTAGACATTTTCGGTTCACTTTAGTCACTTTAGTCACTACACTGATCCTGGGCCATAACCTGATTCAAATTTAGGTTACTACACAAGCTTATTGATAATATGTTAATGTAAAATAGAACGCACAGGGAACTCGCGTGTACAATATATAATAAACTAATTGAAAATAAAACGAAAAGATGCAAGAATGACACTGCGACGACAGTGTCAAGTGCTCTTGGCGACTCTTGGCTTTCGACTGACTAAAAAGCCCAAAATAAAAGATGGCCCTTGTTAGCACCATCCCTTGTCTCTCCATAAAACACCAGCCCAGAAAATATGTAAATAAAAACGCATTGGCCATCGATGCTCGGCACAGCTGACATCATCCTTTCGTTTCAACACTCACCCTTAAAAGAAACCTCGGTCTTTGTACAAAAAACGTCCGAATTTATATCATTTATAAAATAACACGTTAAATACTTTCTTCGGAGCTGGCTACTTTATCAACATTCCTCGGAACCGTTGAATTCAAAAAACGTATCATGAAATATAGAAGCAGAAAATTGTTATATATTAGAGTCGCTCAATTTTCGAGACAGAAGTGTTTCTGCATTGCTGCAATAAATGCTGCTCACAATTTTATGTTCATAACAGCACATGTCACTATTAGTTGCGCAGTCACTTTAGCTAGAACCAATGCTCGAGGTATGTTTTTTACGCAAACAGAAAGAATTTACACAAAAGATAGAGCTGCCACGAATAGAAATCATTGTAGCAGTAATGACAGTTTTTTGCGAATTAACTCCGATACTAAAATAGTCTGGCTGTAACATAGTAACATAAAAAAGTTGTCCCAAATATTAACTTCTTCGAGACATATAAATGTTTTTCACGATTTCAAACAAAGCGAATAATCCTCATCGTCCAGCTCTGAGATCCTTTTTCCCACTCTAGATACCAGAACCCAGAATATTCGGGATCATAAGGTAATTTCCATTTTATATTTATGTGGAAAATCATCAAGAATAATTTATCGACAACAATTTGATCGCTATTGCCATGGATTTATTATATAATCAAACAAATTCACGAAAAAACGTATGAATAATATGAATATGAAGACATGTGAAATATTCAAATAAAATTAATTTACCAAAACATGAATATTTTTGTATTACTTCTTCCATGTACCATGCTTGTTACAAAAATGAATGAAAGGGTTCCAATGTCTCGAACACTCGTCAGTGAGTTTAACTAATGATTAGGTTTTCATCACGTACGACGATGTACCACCCATTCATTGTCAGTTAAAAGTTTCCCTAATTATCAACTTCGACCTGTATGACTAAATGTATATTAAGCTATTGCACATAAAAGAGAAACATCTGAGGAAAAGTGGGCAGCTCGTCTCAGACTAAACTGATAAATTTATTTCTAAAATTTTATTTATTTTGTTCTAAATTTAAATAGAAGAAATATCGCTTAAATAGTCAATATACATATAATATACAATGTTATAGCTAAGAAAATGACTGTACCAAGTAAATCTAGACTGCATCAAGACTACGCATCCATGTTCAAGGTCGACATTTTGAACGCTTGTACTAGCAGTGAGAAGGTAAACAACATGTTCGAAGAGTGTTTTGTGATAATGTGTTTTCTCTTGCAGTTGACCTTACGTGACCTTTAATGACCTTTATAATAGGTCATTTTATTCGTCTCGGAATCCTCTATCAGAATGTAAGTAAAAAACCATATCATTCCATTTAGAGAACCACGGTTGACCTTCATATCTCCTTGACACCTCCACTAAAAAAAAAGAAAAAAAAATTAGTAACATCGGATTATGAGTCACTCGATACCAAATAAGTTTGATCTGATGCATTTTCTTCCATCTCCCAAAAAACAAGCGATATTCAGGTGGCCTGTTTTAAGTGCCCCATCCTGTATATTGCATATAAAGACTAGCCTTGTAGTAATTAAAGCACTCCTAGTAATTAATACATCGAAACACACGAAAAGAAGTTATTTGAAGAAAAGATTATTCGATTGATTTCTTTCTTAAGAAAGTTAAAATCCTGCGACGTTAATAGTTGATGTTGTTTGAAATACAATAAAAGAAATGAAGAGGTTTGAATGATTATCCCTCCGCCTACTATGCCGGAGTCACAGTTTTGACCTGTGCTGGGAGTTGCTCGATTAGTAATCGCACACAGTGATGGGAGCTGCTTGTGTTATTAGTGATCGCACTAACGCACGAGCAACATGTGGCTGTGCGCCATGTGTTTGCCAAATTGTCGAAGTAGCGACGACAAAAGACGAAAAAATTCAATTTCTGGTAACGTTCTAAGGAAGAAAGACGTGTGCAGCAAATCAAAGCAATTTTCTATTTCAAAGTTTATTTCATATATTAGTGTTTTTATTATTGTTTTAGTATTTTAGTATTTAGTATTTAATAGTTTGTATTAATTTTGTTTTTAGTATTTAGTATTTTATACTATTTTTGTATTTGGTATTTTATATTGTTTTTGTATTTACTACTTAGATTTTAGTTTTTAGCACTATTTTAATATTTTACTATTTTTATTATTAATTTACTGTTTTTATTATTATTTTTGTTCTTTTTATTACTTTTTTCCGTTGTTTCTATTCGTTGACGCAATGTCTTCACTGCCAACGAGCAATTTTTCTTTGTCTTCTTTCGCTTAATTTGCACAAGACGTTCCTGACAGTAAATGACATAAATGTATAGTAAAGATATATAACTTTATTATTCATGTGACTATTATTTGTTCCTTATACCAATTTGTGCTGTCAAATTACTGATAAGAAGTAAACTTACTTGTCACACTGTCTTCCGTACTAATTGTAAGTTATTTATTTTTAAGCAATAATGAAACATTTGAAGAAAAGCTTCTGTGTGATTTAACCACACGTGTAAACGGTTTCTAGTAAATGAGCATTACTATAAGCTGTTTTAACGTAGGTGGCGCTGATTATCTGCTTTAGTTCCTTGCAGAGATCAATGACACGACTGGTACCTATTGTATTTGCATTAACAGCATTGTCCAACGGTTGCTTAATAGTTGCAGTGGCCGCGACATGAAATACTATGTTCGCATTTCTATCAACACAATTCTATCTTCTAAAGAAAAACCTAAATCTGGCAGATTCACGTCACCCACAGAATGGAGTTTACCAAAAATTGGAGAACCGTGTTTTGCTTTGATGAATTCCAAAATCTGAAAATGGAAGAAATTGTAGGAATTGTACTATATAACGTTCAGTATTCAGCCAATTTCCTTATTTTCAAGTTTTTTTTGATTGATGTGATTGTTTATTGCATTAATTTATTTATTCTACTACATAAATTTATTGAATAAATTTCATTTTTAATTATTTTCGTTTCTTTATTTTCTTTCTTATTTATTCTTTACTTTTCTCTGATGCACTTCCTAATCAAATCATGTTTTAATTTTGTGATATTCTGTATCTATTCTGATTTAATTAAAGAAATATATTATTTTAACATTTTCAAAAAAAATTTTAACGAAATGTGGGACTTGGCATTGAAAGTTTAATTAAACAGATACGAAATTTTAAAATCGCTGCCTTATAAATAATATATTGTTTCGAGTTCCTTATCGATATAAATTGCGGAATTGGAGGAGAATGTGGAAAGCTCTCAAACATAAAATTTGTATTAGTTCTCGAGATATCAAAAAAAAACTTTCAATACAATATATTGAATTCTGTGTAGAATCGGACATCACCAATGCCGCGGTCAAGGCTCTAGTAACCATCGTCGGTCGACAATAGCTGCGATAACCTTTGGATAGGATGCTATAACATGCTCTACGTAAATTAGCTTAGTCTCCATATATATGGTTTAAAGGCCTGGAAAGTACATAACACGAATCTACTCCTAACTTCTAGAATTCTTAGCGAGGAATGAAAAATAAAAAGCAGACGATATCCTAATACGTAGTTCCCAAACATTCTGATTGTAAATGGATTGTAACACTCCAAGGCACTGAGGGTAAGTATGGTAATATCACTCGTTTAGTTGCATCATCAGCTATATATAACGACAACTACGTGCGAAAACAGTTGACAAAGTAATATTTATATAGGCAGAATTCAATGTATTATGTACTGCAAATATACCTCGGAAACAAATAAAAACCTGAAACTTATATTTGAAATCCTCCCGCTTTTCTTTTCAGTCCCTGAAAATTTCCTGTAACCTACGACCTACCACAATGTAATAAATAAGTGTACTACTGTTCAGAAGCTAAATTGATTAATTATATAAAATGAAAAGTGTAGCGATATAAAATGAAAAGAGTATATATATATATATATATATATTCATAATATGCATTCATAGTGTTGTACACATATAAACACTGCCCGTCAAATTTGTTATATAATTACTGATCAGGTATCGTCAACAATACGTAATATTTCTTCTCAGTTGGGAGCAAGTGAAGAAAAACGCGTATTTTGTAGAAGAAAATTATAGATATATCTGTATAATATGTTTTTCATATATGAAAGAAATCTAGGAAGAAAAGAGTGTTTCAAGTCACATTCAATAGTTACATGCAGTATCAATTCGCTTGACGATTATCGACGATGAATATCAAAGTGGTAAATCACTTTGACACATTCAATCAATCTATGAAAAAAAGTATTTCGTTTATCCATAAATTTATATGATAGTAAAGTTGATCAATTTAACATTTGATAGAGTAAAATTTAAAATAGCGAGAGTTTTATTTACGAACTGGATGATGCATAAGCTTTTTGATTGCTCTTCTATTGTCTGGTTTCTTTTCGGACGCAAAAGAATAAAAGTAGCAACTATTGGGCGAAGACACATCAATTTTTTCAAAAGACCTTTCCGCACAAAACCCGTAGCTCCGGTCAGTAGGATCAGTGTCGACGTAAAATTCCTCGATAGAATTCGTTTGAATCAATTCTTCTTTAATTTCGGTATTTCATCCATAACGCAGGTTTTTCCTTTCTCAAATTTCATCAATATTATCAATATAATTAATGAAATAACAAAAAGTAAGTGGAAAAGTTGAGAAATGCAAATCTTAGTGCTTAGTACATTACTCCACGCAAAATGTTCTAATTCTTTTTCCGACCAAACGTTATGAATATGTTGTATACATGTTGGAACAATAAGAATACAATATGTTAGTTTGAGCTGAATCAATTTTTGATAACATTTTAAAGTTACTTAAATTGACACGAAAGAAACAAGATTTCAGAAACGATTGGAATCGTAGAATTGGTAACAATATTAATAAATAAGTTAATCTCTTTACATTTGTGGATGAAGTATCCCATTACACTTCATTTTGAATAAACGTTTGCTATGTTCTGAATCATTTCATGCGCTAGAAAAATAAAGTCATTTATTTTTAATTGATTTTTCTTCTGTTAATTTCTTTCATACTGACATATGTGATTTACGAGACATGTGATTTACGATTTCTCTTTTATCCAAATTGCTGACCGAGATATTTAGTATTTTTATAAAAAGAAATACAGAATATCCTTTAATCTTCAATTGTATGGCCATAAAAAAAGCGTACAATATCCAGTATTAACCAAACGTTTAATCTTTCATTGAAGATATTAAACAATTACTATCGTCCGGTCAAATGACTCATATCAAATGTTAACTTGTATTCTGCACTTTTCACATCAGTTGCAATCATCAAAATATACATGCAAATGAGTAGTCATGCAATGAACCCAACTTTCTGTGAGCGCGCGCGCACGCGAATATGTGGATGACTGCGTGTTTAATTACATCTTATGACAGAACTAAACAATAGAATAATGCTAAGGAAATTCGGTACTTTTTTCCCTGTTGTTTCCCATTATAGCAAAGGAGCAAAAAGTAAAATAAGATCCGATATAATGAAAATACGTTTTCTCAACAATTGATACGAAATCCGGTGTGAAGCATTTATACGTTTCATGATACTGCCCCACTACTATTAATATCATCTCTCCAGGAACGCTATCTGGTAGTAATAGTGAATAGTGTTTATGTGTTTTGGTATGCAAACTAGTAAATTAAATCAGTGTATGAGCAGGTATCAGTGATAGTAATGTCATTGATTGTTGATCGAAGTTCTTTTTATGCATTGAGCCTAATTACAAAGATTCAGTTATTTACATAACCGAGAGTTTCTTGATTCTGACTTTCTCTTCCAAAGTTCGCCGAAAGAAAAGTCTCCCTAGGAAGGGATATCAGAAATTCTTTTGCTGGCTGATGAAAATTTGGTAGGAAGTAGAATACATTTCCCTGTCATCCAGGTTCCGACGAAAACTGCGGTTCATGGAACCGTACTACAAGATTTATGAAATGATTATTCATTGATAAAAGATTGGCGTAGAATATATGTTAAAAAGTTTTAAATGCTTGAACGTGTTATGAAACATCATTAGTCTCAATAGTTTTTCTATTTTATTTTATTTACCTACTGGCAAGTTACCTGCTCTAATTAAAGTAAATTTTCCTTCAGTGCTTTGAACTTAGTTAATAACCGCATGCACCATGCAACACAGTTTGACTAATATGAATTTATTTCACACCTGACTTCAACATAAAATGAGTTAACATTAAATAAAATTAATTTGAAGATTGATTGAAATTCTATTGGCTTTGACCGATTAGAATGTAGAAACCAGCACAGGGTGATTAGTTATGAAAAAATGAAGAAAGTAGGATAAAACTTTTTTATGTAATACTTTGTTTTGAAGTCAAGTTTGAAATCACGTCAAGTACAATGTAGCTTATACTATAGGTGACAGAAACCGAAAATGAACAAGAAGTAATCCAACATGCAAGAATGAGTCAAAAATGTGCATCAAAATTTTCTTGCAAGATGCTTCATTTTCAAAAGAATGCATTTTGAATGTTACAGCATTTCTATAGCATTACATTTTTTTTAATTTCACGTTATTGTACGAACAGGTACTATAACGTTCATAACCCTTCGTTGACGTCGATGACTTATTTAATTATTATAATCATTCAAGCATGGAAAAGATTTCTCACTTGAAATGACTTTGTATATTCGACATCTCATTCTGAAATGTAATGTAAGAGTGCTCGAGGGACTATATTAACGTAATATGTAAACCGTAACTGACGTCATGTCCCCTGATTTCATTTTCTGAGTATTATTCTACACTAAAAATGAATCACAGTCGATTATTATACAGGAAGTTTCATCTATTACTCACTGACGCTGACACGAGCAATATTCTTAATTGAGTAATTCTAAATTAGTCAGTTTAAACGATATGATGAGTAGAAAAATGAGGTCTTGGGTAGAGATAGTTCGAAGTTTTGTGTATTGATTTGGAGGGAGTCAGTATCCTTCAAAAAGTTATAGCGAGATCCTATCAATCTTTCATCGTGGCACAGAAATCATAGTGAGTAAGAAAACACAAAACATATGTATATATCTCTAGAGATCAGACACTGATCACAAGTATACGCTGACTAATTAGTACAAATTTCATTTGTTTATTATTAGTACAAATATATTGTTTTGTAGGAAGAAAATTCTCTGGATACACTAAAACATTAAAACAGTGTTTTTTTTTCTTTTTTGCTCTTGAGAAAAATAAGGACTGTAGGCAAACGTGTAGGGGACACGACTCAGGCAGTACCATAAATAATGTAATAAATATGTCGTCCTCAAAGACGTGGACGCAGGATGCAGTAGTGTCAAAAAAACCTCATGGCCCTGACCGTGCAGACTCCAGTAAAACGATAAACTCCCGAACCTTCGATCAAGAAGAAATACAAAGGGAGTCGGGGTATACAAGGCACAGATTCCTACATATAGAGATCATGGAGGAGGAGTTACTTACACGAGATCCGCTATTCAGACAGACGTGGAAAGGGACAGTCACAGAACAGTCGCAGTTCAGTCGACAGTTGAGGAGTTGATAGGAGCACAAGTTACATTCGAGGAGTTTAGTCAGTTCATCATCCTACAGTTCAGTTAGGAGAAGTTCTGAACCGAGGATTAAAATCTTAGAGATCAGAGGGAGTTGTAGAGCAGGAGTTGCTCAACAGTGAGCAGTCATTCGTGAAAATAATATAACGCAGCAGTGCCAGCCCTAGTTCCCTTCATCACACAACGGATACAGGAGAAAAAGGAAAAACACAAACCCAAATCGGACGTAAAAAAAATAGACACACAACCCGCGGCCAAGAGAAGGGCAATGGAATATGTGCTCCGTCTTATAACAATAAGGAAGGGATGACTCTCACCCTCAAAACAAGGCAAATCAAAACAACTAACACAGATGTGGAAACAAAACCCAATATCCCTACACAAAATAGATTCAGCATATTCGCTGACTGCCTATCGCAAGATACCGACCGGGCCAACAGAGAACAAGCACTAACACTCCACCGGAAATTACCCAAAAACCTACCAACGTAAAGCCCCCGCCTATCTACTTACATGGAAGCATTAATCACACTAAATTATTAGAAGCACTAAAAACCTGCTAGAACAGCAGATACTACATAAAATATGTCTCGTAAAAACTTAAAGTCATGTTCCATAACCCGACTACAACGATTTCAAAGAAGTATGCTGCAAACAAAACATTCAGTTTCACACCTTCGCAGTCTCTACCGAAAAAATCTTAACAGTAGTTCTAAAAGGCCTGATTAAGTTAAACGAAGAAATAATACTAAATAACTTGAAAGCCCAAGGACTCAAAGCACTAAACTGCACGGAGCTGCCTACACACACCAAATACCCGGTTACAGGGTCATCTTTGCACCAGGTACCACACTGGCCAATGTTAACCGCGTCCGATTCATAGAGAACGTAAAAGTCTATTGGGAGAAGTATGAGTCCAAGAAACCCAAAATCCAATGTTACCGCTGCCAGGTGCACGGACACTCCTCTACTAACTGCAACAAAAACGCAGTATATGTGACGTGCGCCGGCCCACACAACACTAAAGAATGCACCTGAAAGCCAGAAGCCCCGCCCTTCCAAACTGCCAAGGAAACCATACAGAAAACTAATCAAAATGCCCAACACTCCTAGCCTATTTGGCCAAGAAAAACTCCTACAGGAACCAGCATTTCCCAACACCTATCCTCCCAACCAACCTCCTCAGCAATCTTATATCTCCTTATCTAACACCGCCAAAACTGCATCAGAAGCTCCCAGCCCCATGAATACTCCGCTGCCACGGGACAAACGAAACAGACCACACTTCTACGCCAACGCACTAACGAGGCAAATACCCCCACAAAAACATCCAAGCACAAACACAAACCACAACAGCCCCATAGAAAACGCCCTCGATGAAGTCAAACACGCTGATTTAGACACGTTTCTAAGAATCCTAGAACTCATACAAAAGCACTACACCAAATGCACCTCTATCATCGAAAGATTCAGGGCTACAATACTTATTGTCGAGGAATTGGAAGCTGACTACTAATCATACACTCAACTTCATGCTATGGAATGCATGCTACAAGCATTCAAAACGAGCAACACGAATTGCAAATATTTCTCCACGAACAATAAAAAGACATTGCCATCATCACCGAAATTTGGCCTCGACCCAACGAAAAACTCCACTTCTTTCAAAACAACGTACGAAGGAAAGACTTCCGCCCCAGGTGAGCACCGCCGAGGAGGAGTCCTGATAGCCACCAACAAAAACGTCCCTTCCGAGGACTACATCCAGATCACAACCTTTCCGGTGGAAACCTTAACAATTAACACCACAACCAAAACAACACTTCCCCTGGTTATCACCGCAGTATACTCTCAGACACAGGATCACCGCAGAAGATCTAAACCAGGTTACCCATCAAAATAAACGTGTAACATATATCACTGGGGGCGACTTCAACGCTAAACGCCAGGTCCGGAATAACTCTACCAGGAACACCAATGAAGTCGCCTTGAAAAATCACCTCCTCACAGGCCACTATCAAATCTTTCACTGCCCTACTTATACATACAGACAGCCCAACTGCAAACCCTCAAACCTAACCCAAACCTAAATATCTTCTAATCTAAAATACAACTAGAATTCTCTATCAAAACAATAGACGACCTATCCTCGTATCACCTCCCAGTAATTATAACCATTCACACCAATAAAGACCTGAAGAGAATCTGAACGGAACACAGACTGGAAACTATAGAGAAAAATCTGCAACACGTTTCCGCTAAACTGACACATCAGCAGTCAAGAGGACAAAGACAAACAGCTTCAGAAGAACATACACTACGCCCACTACGATGCCTCCCGACCCACCATGACAATAGACAAAACAGGGTACACCGGTCCACATTTGCAAACCAAATTAAAGAACGGCAACAGACACAGAAAAAAATACCAGAAGACGAGGCATCCGCTACACAAGGTATAAAGAGACATCTTAACAACTCTCATACAAAAAAGAATCGAAACCACTCAGAACAACATCTGGCAAAAGAACCACCTAGAAAAAATAGAGAAACCAGATCACACACTATGGCAGACGTATAAGATGACAGGACTGAACACCCCCCCACCCCCATGCCGCCGCTCAATGAACCTGCAGATAATTCCGCAGATTACCCGGACTTAGATAAAGTAAATACCCTTGCCGCATACTTCGCCAAAACACACAACGACGAGTAGCAAACCCAACATTGCAAACAATCCGATTAACCAGCCCTCTGCGCGGACCACTACCACAAAAAGGGAAACACTTCCACTCTCCACAACGCACACCACAACCCCCATATCATACACAAAATAATCACAAAGCTACCAAACAGCAAAGCCCCCAGTCCAAACAAGTTCACAAACGTCGAACAAAAAATCTTCCTAAAAAAGTCATGGTGCAAATATATTACTTCCTCAAAGCATGTATCCAACTGTCATACTTCCCCATAACTTGGAAGCTTGCCAAAATTCATCCGGTCCCCAAATTCGATTAACCAAACACAGAAACCATCAGCCTGTTAAACACACTAAGCAAAGTACTAGAAAAAACATTCACCACCATCTCCTCAGGCATTTTAACAAAACCAATATAATCATACGACGGCAATTCGGATTCTGTCAAAAGCACTCGTGTATTAACCAACTACAAAGAGTTACGGAGAACGCCACAACAGAACTAATCAAAAATAGGATAACAGAACTGATACTACTCGATCTCGAGAAAGCGTTCGACACCGTCTGGTATGAAGCACTACTGTACCAACTACGAAAAATCAGAACTACCTCCCCAATCACCAACATCATCAAACTACTTACAAGACAGACAATTCTATGTATCAGTACCAAATCAGAGACACACCCCATCAAGGACGAAATACCGCAGGGCTCCATACTCGGACGAACGCTTTTCTGTATATACATTAACGACATTACCGTCACCACTAACACGCAAACCGCCATATATGCGGACCATACTGCCATATACGCGTCATCATGGAACCCGACACAGGCAACAAAAGTACTTACAAAACCACATCAATACCGCCATACTTGAATGCGTGAAAAAAGTGGAGACTAAGAATTAACCCAAAAAAAACTCAGGCCATGACATTCTCCCACAGACAACTGCAAGTCGCAGATAAAGTTCTGATCGATGAACACTCCATCCCATGGACCAATACGGCCAATTACGCAGGAACACTAGACAATAAACTCATATGGGCTACAGCCATAGAAAAAAAGAACTACTCTCGTCTATCCAGCATTATCCAGGATGTATCCTCTCATAGTCAGAAATAGCAAGCTCAAGAAAAACTTCAAAGTCTTACTGTACCTATCATGCATAATACCAATAATTACTTATGGGTATCAAGTCTAGGCCTCTGCTGCCGTAGCGCACGTCAACAAAATACAAATCATACAAAACGAATTCCTTAGAGTTATTCTCAATAAACAGAGGGACACAACCGTAGCACAGCTCCATCAGTTAGTCAACATCCCCACGATCAAGCAGTATATTCAAAACTCACTATCCGATGCCAACAACGACGACCATCAGAATTCCCTCATCAGGCCACCATCAAGTCAAAAACATACCATTCAAAGTCGAGGTCAAATTATCTAACACGCATTTACCTAATGAACAATCCGAACCATAACCTTCAGATTCAAACCATATGAAGGAACCTGCAGGTTATTTGAAATATTTCTTGCAAGTCTAACCTCACCTCATCATGCAAACAAGCTACACAAATGTCCATAAACAATATCAATCTACATGCAGGTTAAAGGTTACTCCAAACCCAAGGTACTGCAGACAAGACATCCTGACTAATTAAAAAAAAAAATAAATAAATAAACAGGTTCCTATTAGTTTTTCTACATCGAAGGTTTACGTGAGCATAACTCCGCAGTACTGCCTGTGCGCACCTCCTACGTCTCCTCTCGCAAATATTTTTTGAGGATGTTTGGTTTGTAGCGGCTAGCAGATATAGGAGAAAAGACGTTTTCCCAGAAAAGTTAGAAGAATTATACGACTCACGTGGAGTTGACGCTATTGAATTGAAAAGTCAGTTTGGCAGTGCGTAAGACCGGATGTCCGCACTTATAGTTTTAGAAATACAGCCTCAATAGCATTTCTGCGGAGCGTCGTAAACTCTTGGATTCTTAAGGGCCACTCAGATCAACATCTGGAAAACACTTGGAGAAAGTGAGTGAGGCCCAGAGGAAATCCTGCTATACTGCCACTATTCGGGGAAATTGGTCCCGGCGAAATTACAGCCCCACTCTCAGAGAAAATGCGTCAAGAACGCAAGGAGTAGGCGGTGCAATTTCGTGACCACCTAATTGGTCAAAACTCAGAAATGATTTAGTCAATTAGGATTGTCCGAGATGGGGACCGAGTTTTCCTCGGAGCGAAAAAGCCACGGAAGAAAAAAGAGAAATTCGGGCAGTCATCGAGTATGATAGAAACTCTGCGATACGCCGCGAACAGAGATATTCTCCGCGCCTCATGTATCTTACAAATAAAAGTGTTAATCGATAATACGAGTCAAACGGTCATTTCATTCTGCACTAACATCCACAAAGGTTAATAGTGCAGGGTGAAAGATTGGTACTCGCACTATTGGTTAACACGTTTGCGTCTGATACGGGCGCGGAATTTTTATTGCTGAGTTTTTATTCGTCACCTCGGACTGGCGGAAAGTTTCTCCTCTTTTCGCAGTCTCTTCGCTCCAAGGAAAACTCGGTCCTCGTCGCGGACATCCCTAATTGATCGAACCGTTTTTGATTTTTAACCAATTAGATTGTTACGAAGTTGTGCCGTCCACTCTTTGCATTCGTGACGCATTTCTCCGAGAATGGGGCTACAATTTCGTCGGGGCCGATTTCCAGGAATTGTGGCCGTGTAGCAGGGTTTCCTCCGGGCCTCAGTTACTACCTTCAATTGCTTATCAGATGTTGATTCAGTTAGCCCTTAGGAATCCATGAGTTTATGACGCTTCGCAGAAATGCTATCAAGGCCGTATTTAAAAAACTATAAGTGCGGACGTCTCATCTTACGCACTGTGAACTAAACTTGGCCTTCTCAATTTCATAGCGTCGGCTCCACGTGAGTCGTAAATTCTCCTAACTTTTCTGTCTGAGAAAGCGTCTTTTCTCCGACATCTTCTAACCGCTACAATTTATTTGTAGTAATTAGTGTTTTGACGATAGTCCCTTATTCTACAGTAGTGTAAATACTTTGGTTGAAATAAAACGTGATAAAACACTAAAAAACGCAAGAGTTACTTGCCTATATGAGTATTTGCTGCATAATAATTCAACTAAAAGTTTACAATCCATCATAGAATAAGCATTGTTGCTCATCCGCTACTATATTATCATTGCCATACTTTCCTATTCATTGACGTTATTATTTCGTTCACATCATTGTATGAAATTACTGTGTATATCGTGATATCATGTTTCCTTTTATTGTTACTTTACACACTGGGCGGAAGAGATGTATATTTTGCGGGTGTTAGTGCAGGCTAATGATCGTAAGGCTCGAGATATCTATTAACACTTTTATTTGCTAAGTCACAATAGACGCGGAGACTTCGTTCGCAGAGTTTCTATCGTATTCGTTTACTATGACTCCTCGACTTGTTCTCTTCTCTTCGGAACTTTTTTGCTCCGCGGAAAACTCGGTTCCCGTCTCGGACATCCCTAATTGACTAAACCTTGCGTTCGAGACGCATTTTCTCCGGGAGTGGGGCTGCAATTTCGCCAGGACCCATTTTCCCCGAATTGTGGCGGTGTAGCAGGGTTTCTTCTGGGCCTCACTCAATTTCTCCAAGTGTTTTCCAGATGTTGATCTGGGTGGCCTTTAGGAATCCAAGAGTTTACGACGCTTCGCAGGAATGCTATTGAAGCTGTATTTCTAAAACTATAAGTGCGGACATCCGGTCTTACACACTGCAAAACTGACTTTGGCATTTTCAATTCAATAGCGTCGGTTTCACGTGAGTTGTAAATTCTTCTAACTTTTTTTAAAACGTCTTTTCTCCGACATCTGCTAGCCGCTACATATTTATTCATAAATTTTTTAATATCAATAATGAATGTGCTATATTTTAAAGATTATATGTCACTATTCAAATTCAAATAGTCGTACGATGAAGGAGCATTAAAAATCATGAGTAAAACAAAGGAAGAACAGACAATGAGGAAAAATCATGCGAAGTAAGAAATTCAAATTTCATTGAATTTGTAATTTTCACTCGTTCTTTTCACTACATACTTTCAATTTACACGCATTTCAAGCTTTTATTAAATATCTATGTAAATAATTACACACATCCCCGACCACATTAACAAATATAAATACAATGTTACTAAGAAAAATAATGTTACCTTGCACTATCCAAGATGTACCCTCTCATAGCCCGAAATAGCAAAACCTTACTTAGGAAAACCTTCAAAATCTTACTGTATCTAACATGCGTAGGACCAGTCATTACTTATTAGGGGTGCGTGGGTTCCCGAAATTTCGGGTACCCGACTGTTCGGGTCGGGCTTTCACGAAGTCGGGCGGGCTCGGGCGGGTAGCCCGAAGATTTCGAGTAGCCCGGCGTTTTCGGGTAGCCCGACGATTCCGGGTAGTGTGTCTATTTCGGATCGAGTTGGAAAAAGTTCAAATGGGATATGATATGCATTATATTGCGTTATTGAAATCAATTATTCATAACATTTAATATACATATATTTTTTTCTTCAAATGTAATAATATTTACTCTAAATGATAATGTAAAAAAGATAATTTCTCAACATTTTGTGATATTAATTTCGCTCGAGTTGGTGTTATTATATTTCTAGAAAATAATCTTTCGCTCGTAGTATGAGTGGCAGGTACAGCAAGAAATTTTGTTGCTAAAGATAATAATGGGAATCTGGCTGTATTGCATTTCCATCAACATCTATGTTTTTAGCACTAAAAAACCATCGGCGAAATATATACAGTGACTCTTATTAATATCTGAACATCAAGCTACTCGAAATATTGTTGTGGAATTCGATTGTTTATAATAGTAAGTTTGGATTAATTTTTTAATAATATATTAGAACATTCATTATAGTTTAGTAACATAAAGTTTATTTATTTATTGCACATACTTTTCTTAATATCAAACAATAAACTGAATTATGTCGAAATATAGTGTGGCATAAATATTCGGACATTTAAAGAACTATAATATTTAAACCTGAAAATTGTTA
>NW_025110753.1:50635-55967 GCF_011392965.1 Frieseomelitta varia
TAATGCCCAATTTTATATTCGAATAAAATCGTTATTCGTAAATATCGAATAATTTATTCGAAATGTTATTCGAATAATGCCCATCTCTGATCCTATCCCCATTGAACTTTTTTCTACTCGATTCGAAATCATCGGGCTACCCGAAATCTTCGGGTTACACGAAATCTTAAGGCTACCCCAAATCGACGGGCTACCCGCCCGAGCCCGCCCGACTTTGTGCGAGCCCAACTCGAACCCGAAATTTCGGGTACCCGCACACCCCTATTACGTATGGACATTAAGTCTAGGCCTCTGCTCGCCAAAGCACAGATTAATGAAATACAAATCATACAAAACAAATTTCTTAGAATTATTCTCAATAAACAGAGAGACACGACCGTAGCACAGCTCCATCAGTTAGTCAACATTCCCACGATCAAGCAGTATATTCAAAACTCACTACCCGAAGCCAACAACGACAACCATCAAAATCCCCTCATCAGGCAACTATCAAGTCGAAAACATACCACTCAAAGTCAAGGTCAAATTACCTAACACGCATTAATCTAATAAACAACCCGAACCAAAACTTTCAGATTCAAACAGTATCAAAGAACCTGCAGGTTATTTGAAATATTTCCTGCAAGTCTAACCTCACCTCATCATGCAAACAAGCTACACAAATGTCCATAAACAGTATCAATCTACATGCAGGTTAAAGGTTACTCCAAACCCAAGGTACTGCAGACAAGACATCCTGACTAATTAAAGAAAAAAAAGAAAAGAAAACAGATTCCTATTAGTTTTTCTATATCGAAGGTTCACGTTTACGTGAGTATAACTCCGTAATACTGCCTGTGCACACTTCCTACGTCTCCTCAAGCAAATATTTATTTTTAATAATTAGTATTTGGACGATAGTCCCTTATTGTACAATAGTGTACAATACTTCGATTGAAATAAAACGTTATAAAACATTAAATACGCAAGAGTGACTTGCTTATGTGAGTATTTGCTGCATAATAATTTAACTAAAAGTTTACAATCCATCATAGAATAAGCATTGTTGCTCATCCACTATTATATTATCATTGCCACACTCACATATTCATATTATTGTATGAAACTACTGTGTATGTCGTGATATCATGTTTCCTTTTATTGTTACTTTACACACTGGGCGGAAGAGATATATGTTTATTCATAAATTTTTTAATATCAATAATATGCTATATTTTAAAGGTTATATGTTACTATTCAAATTCAAATGGTCGTATGATGAAGGAGCATTAAAAATCACGAGTAAAACAAAGGAAGAACAGACAATGAGGAAAAATCATGCGAAGTAAGAAATTCAAATTTCATTGAATTTGTGATTTTCACTCGTTCTTTTCACTACATACTTTCAATTTACACGCATTTCAAGCTTTTATTAAATTTCTATGTAAATAATTACACATATCCCCGACGACATTGACAAATATAAATTATGTTTAGTAGAAGCACCTGTACATGAAAAGTAAAATTAAAAAATTAAAGGTTAGAGGATAAATAATCTCTTTGAAAATGGAAACCACAAATATCTAATTAATTGAAAATAAATGTTGAAACTAAATATCTATCTACAGTTGGGATGCAATATCTTGGAAAGCAAAACTGAAAATATTTTGCAAGTGTTTGGTATTAATAAATATTAAATTTATTCTGTAACAACGGAAAATGAGCGGAATAGCAGCTGTTACATTTAATGTAAAGTTACACTTACTGTAAACCGTGCGGAAAAGAACGAGATATATGAACAAGGATAGATTCAGCAGTAACGACAGTAAGAATGAATAATTGAAGATGTCACGCACATCTTTTGCTATGCACGTATATTATCATATGTTATAGATTGTTTAATAGAAAATGATATTGAATTAATACAGCGTGCTGATTACAGCACAGTTGCAACTTTTAGATAAAAATATCAACTTTTAGATAAAAAAAGAAAAATATAAACAATTATTGGACCTTTTTATTGCTTATTAACAACTACTATTTTACCCTCCGTGGACTGAAGCGCGCAGTCCTGTGCCGGGGTCATTTCTGACTCAAACGGATATTTCACTTAGCGCATTTACGGTTGCTCGAGGGTCGAGCTCACATGTATATACCACTAACATGTTGACGATCGCTCGAGAATCGGGGTCCTCACGAACATTACGGTAATGCGCTGAGGGTTGACATTCATCGCTATACGTGCGTATTGTGTGTAATGTTCGCATTTTAGGTGCATATAGAAAAATATAATATATAACAGCATCGTGGTTCGTAAAAAAATAATATTTATTCAACATCGTTTTGATAATCTTCCACAAGAGAAAAAGCAGAAGATTCGTTTGCTTGTTGTGCGGACACATCGAACGAATGAACAATAACAAATAAAAACTGTGAAACCAACAATGATAATAATATTTTCCTATTAGTCGTTAAGTGTTTCCAGAAAAAAGGTATGGTTGTTACTGTATTTCAGCAATTACAAAGAAAGAATAAAGACTGAACTATACTAAAAATGCATAAAGGGGAAAGATATTCAAAAAAAGTATGTCGGTGTATCCTCGTTCTTCGTAGTAGTTTATTACCTGTCGATTGTCGTCACATCTGATAACCGGCTGTAATAGGAATAAGACTGTTGCTATAAGGATGGGGAGGCTATGTCTGCGTACGTAGCATGAATCCAGCAGGTCAAAAATGACCCCAGCACAGTACACGGGGGGGGGGGGATTTTTTTGTCGTAACGTTACTTTTCCAATTGCTCTTTACAATATTTATATTTGCCTTCCCTTAAGCAGATAATCTCACGAAAATACAGTCAGATCAGAAAAAGGAATGGGCAACAAAATATAAAAATGTTCTTACGTAATGCTTCCTATTCTTGTGACGAGTAATGTATAATAGTGTAACAAAAACAATTCGAACTTATATTAATTTTATACTCCTTTCTTTTAGCAACTCTCTAACAATTCTGACATGTAGAACTATATTTGGGAATAAATTATTTAACGGCTGGATGTCAGATGTTTCATACCAGATGCATATTTCGTTTATTAGTAAAAGATTTTAAAAATTTATAAATGAATCAACTCTAGTCGTTAAAACCACATATCAGGTACTACATGTTCGTGGAACGTCGGTAAAGTCGGACTATGCCGGACGTGTATTATTTATATAAATAGTTTTACCCAACCTGAAGTCACGGAACATTGGTAAGGTATACTAAAACACAAAAAAGGATCTGTTTTCGTATATAATTTACATATGTTCATAGTGTAAATTATCGATAACTTGGAAAATCGCGTCAAGAATGATACATGTACGATTCGGGACCTATATACGTATGTACCTATATACACACTCCTAACTATACACAGCAATCTACCTGTGTTTGCATATTACACATTCAAGTGCACTAGTGCATAATAATATATCTATGGAATATAATTACTATTCATGCAGTTATACATATTTATTATTCTGCGATCAGAGTTGCAGAATCATATGCAAGTTTTTCATTTCTCTTATAACATTCAGATTAAGCTTGAAACTTATATTCAGGTTATATTTCAGATACAGATTTTGTTGTTATTGCGTTTAACTTGTAGACAACGTGGAGCACAATCTTCTTCTCTGTAAGCATAACCACACTTGCATACGGTTGTAGCGGCCCATAGTTCCTCAAGTACGAGTCTCGAACACTGACTTGTACAAGCCGCAAATGGCTGTGCGCCTAGCGTCGAAGTCTGGCGCTCTTCGATGTTAAGTAGAGTGCGGAACACCGCTAGAATGAGTGGACCCGTCAAGCCTAGCGAGCAGTTATAACAACAAGCGTCTGAGGTAAGGGGTCGTCGCTGCCATCAGCGCCACTGATCATTCTAGGCAGCGAGTCTGAGACGAAACGCACAACCTTTCCTCACCTTACTCATTACCTTCACTTTCCTTCATCCTTACACCATCAGCCCACCGACACACTTCAGATTTTATTACTTAGCCATCGCCTACTTCATAATACCGATCTCCTTAAAAAATGCCTAAAATTCGGCTATTGATGACGAAGATCATTATTGATTAATTCAAGTGAAAGTGGTTTT
This sequence comes from Frieseomelitta varia, assembly GCF_011392965.1. Classification (NCBI taxonomy): domain Eukaryota; kingdom Metazoa; phylum Arthropoda; class Insecta; order Hymenoptera; family Apidae; genus Frieseomelitta; species Frieseomelitta varia. The sequence continues at coordinate 54,745 of NW_025110753.1, forward strand.
TACTAGTAACGTTTATATAATATAATAGGAATTAACCGCTCGAACATTTAACTTATTCAGTTTAATCTCCATACGTTTCTCGGGTAATGATTCACTTATGTTTGCAAATACAGAGGTGGACAAAAGTATTCGCACATTTGATGAAACATTACCGATATTTCAAACTGTTTGAACTTGGTGAAACAAAATTGTAGAATAATTCAATTGTTCTTCATTTTAAAGCATTAATCAGATTTGTTAGTATTACGCTTACTGTTAATGACTTAACAACTAAATAAATAGTAACGCGACGAGAAATAATATAGAAAAAGTGTATTGATTATGCCAAGTATAATAAAAAGGAATACATATAGTCGATGCATATTATGCTTATCCCTAAAAGTCGGAAATCTGGGCAGTACTTTTGTTGAAGTGAATGTGAGATCCGAATGATAAAGATCGAGGTTGACAACAGCCAATGAGACATAATAGCCATAATGGATCGTGGTAGAGCTTAGAACTTTCTGTCAGAATGAGAAATGGACAGATAGTTGCCCACGACAAATGTAAGACAATAATTTCTTCATACTGACAAGAAATATTTAACCAATCAACAAATTATATTTACATAATTTTAATTACATTGTGACTGTTTCGCAATGCACTAAAAACAACATTCGAAATCCTTGAGGGGCGTTAACAAATTTATCTCAAATGTGTCAATTAGTCAAATGTGTGAAGGGAATATATAATAAAGAAAGGCTCATGATTAAAGGAGTCTAATAAATTGTTATATTTGGCACATTAGAAAATACAAGGGTTACCAATTATAATATGGTAAAGAAATCTATTCATTTTGTACACAGGATATTGCCAATTTTTGACGAAATGCCAATCTGGACGAAATATTGCTGAAATATTGCTGGGTATAGACTTATTACATTTTGCCCACTATGTTAGGCTAAATACTAGAATGCAGACAAAATTTATACTAATTAGTGCCTTATGTACATACAATCGAATTGAGAAACGTAGCCAAATTGACAAAAGTTTCGAAATAACTAATTCCCGTGGAACATTTATTGTATGTTCTAAAATACTTATTCCATGGAAACACTTTTTAGAGGAATTTCTAGTGATAATGTATATTTTCATAAAAATTCCACAGGTAGAGGTATTTTCTTCAATAAAAGTTTGAACGTAATATTTATAGAAAAAGAAAAAACGATGACTGTTTATTTCAA
>NW_025110754.1:0-62438 GCF_011392965.1 Frieseomelitta varia
AAAAAATGAAGAAGAGACTTTTAACTTTAAATTTCTAAAATTAAAAAAAAAAAAAAAAAAATGAAATAAAAATGTCGAGCTAATGATACTTCGATCTAACTAACTAAATATGCGTGTGAAAGATCGTAGAATTTCTCAGAAGAGAAAGAAAAAAAAATCTCTAAAAATATACTTGTCAACACGAGATAATAGAAATATCTCCTTTATGGCCGTTTCATCAACGACGATTTTTAATGTAACGTTCGACGACAAACTGTCCAACAGCCTACCTTCTGCGCTTTCTTCTCCTTGCGCTTGACAGCACACTGGTACTCCGGCACGACGCACTCAGGCCTCATGCCCACTGTCAGACACTTCTTCAGCCTACATTCCTGGCACTTGCGCCGCATGTACATGTCAATCTCGCAATTGTTCCCGTATTTACACTGGTACACCGCGTTCTTCGTGATGCTGCGCCGGAAGAAGCCCTTGCAACCCTCGCAGGTCAACGCGTTGTAGTGGTACCCGGAGGCACGGTCACCGCAAACCAGGCACAGCTCCTCCTGCTGCCTCGGGGTCGGCCCTTTTTTCTTCCTGGCGTCACAGCCGTCGCTGCCACCACCGCCGCCGCCTCCTCCGCCTCCTCCACCTCCGCCTCCGCCGCTTCCATAGCCGTTCAAAGAGCCAGGCTGCGACAGCTCGTCCCTACCTGCACGCACAAATTTAAAGAAAAAAAAAAAAAAAAGAAACGTATTAGAAACGAGTCTTTAACTTTAATTAACGAAAATTTCGATTTCTCGGTGAGATTCTTTTCAGTTTTCTTTGTAAAATTTATTGCGAGGATTATCGTGACAATACTTTCGAGGTCTAAGAGCCCAATTGTCACGAGTTGCCACACGTGAAAATTCTGGTCCTATGGTTTCTATGCAAGTTGCACAGAGTCTGAGGTTTTATCTGAACGTGTGTTATATATTGGCTTAAACATATTTGGATACCGGGGGCGATATGATGCCCTAAATTCCATCAGTAACCCGATCCTCCTTCCGTTCCAGAAATAAGTGAGTTTCCCAGTTTCAATGAACTTGGACATTGTTTCTATTTCCTGGGAATCTTCTCATTTTTGATTCCCTCAGCAAACTTAGCGAAAAGAGAGAAGCACATAATTGCCAAATACTATTTTACCAATGCCTTTAAATTCCTGATCATTAAAAAAAGAATATCATTCATCATTCACAGAGAAGCAAACCCAAATCAATCTATCCAGATCCGTAGAATCCAAGAAGATTAGAAGTGATTAGAACATTTTCATCCCTCTAAGAAACATCACCTTTTCCCACTTATCGTTCCATCCCAAAAATTCCAAGAACCTTAGATCTGTAGGAAACAGAAATGATGAAGGTTCTGACCAAGTTGATGAAGACGTTTGCAGCGAAGCGATTCGACTCGACTCGTCGTCGACGAGTTGCTCGCGAGGTTTCCGGTGATTACTCGGCGCGTTACGCGTGTAACGCCTGCGACTCGCTGCGGCCGCGAGGCAAGCGGGCTCCAGTAACCTACGTGGCGACATCGCCTCTATTACCCCCTTTATCCGTGAAACTCGTCGAATGGAACGCCGCGCGGTAGAAGTCACGGTCGGTGAAAGTACGCGGCGCAGCTTTGCACGCGTGCGCCATCCTCCAGCGAGGCGGAATCGAGCGCCGCGTGGCTTCTGTTCTCAACGGGAACACGGGGCTCGCGGCAGTCCCTTTTATCAGAGTTATATTTTTACACTTAACGTAAATATAAATGTATCATCCACAGAATTACAGTGTAACGTTCAGCGGATGGATAAAATTATCATATAAAAATAATAATATTATTGTTAGTAATTTACATTATTATAAATAAATAATAGTATTACTTTTCATTTAAAAATGAAATAATAATAATAATATTAATAATAAATATATAAATAATAAAATTAATATATAATAATAATAAAAATAATAATATTGTTGTTAGTAATTTACATTATTATAAATAAAAAATAATATTACTTTTCATTTAAAAATGAAAGCTCCCTTTCGTTTAAAAATTAAAGTTCCCGTTTCGTTTATTCTCAGGTGAGCAAACATTTGAGCGGTTGGAAGATCGAGTAGATTCCTATTTTTGATCTGGATAATTTCGGTAAAAGTAACTCAATCCCGCTTTGAAATATTGCCTGCTACCGGACTTGATTATAGTTCATTCCATGTTGCAATTCTCCGTTAAGAAATTTACGTAAATTCTTTTATTAAGAAAGACTAATTCTTTTCTTAATTATTACGTTACATAAAATAGTATGATGTTTCAAGTAAATGTCTTTAAAGTATCTCATCGTTTGACAATTATTTGAGGACTTGAATTAATTTCTTGGATTTTCCATCGATCGAGAGGCCCGAGAAAGGAAATGATCGCGTCGATTTTCTCCTGCTGCGAGAAAAGCGAACGTGGTCTCTCTCCTTCCAGGCGATTCCGCGAAGAGATGCTCGGCGACGGATTCCTCGGATCACCCGGAAGTACTGATCACCGTGAAAACATCCGCCTGGAACACTGAGACACTGACCGGGCTAGGTGGTCACTCGGTTATTACCCCTTCTTCATCGTCCTCCTCTTCGCTCAACTCGCAATCTTTTCACCTCCTCGATACATTCTCCTCTTCCTTTCATCTTTTTTCTTTCCTCCAAACTTTCCTCCTCTTCTCGCCAATTTCCGTAGCCATCTGAACGAACCTCTGCCTCGACGAATTATTTTCTAGAGAATTTCCTCTAGAACGATGACATTTCTTGTCATCTGAAAGAGGTGCGTATCTTTCGAACAAAAAACGTTACCAGATCTCGTATCTACGCATCAATTACACTTTCCAAATATATTAGAATCCATTAAAAATCTGCTTTCGCTGGAATTTCATTGCAAACATTCGCCACAAATCGACGAACTTTGTCTTCATTTGTTCCATGCTGGGAACATACCGCTACGTCGTTTGTAACATTTCAGAAAACACGACTGAATGACGAAACTGATCATTGATCAAATGCAACAATGTTCGTCTTTTAAAGGTCTGCGTCTTTATCGTCAGGTTGAGATCCGTCTCCTGTAGTTTGTACAACGTCTGAGAGATGACTTGCCGGTAATAAATTGGCAAAACTTATGCGAGAGTACGAGATCGAGAGATCTTGGCGCACGGGTGAAACTGAAGGCTAATAAATTACTGGTATGACCTGACACTGGCACAAAACTTGATACCTGAACGTCTGGTTTTGCGCACACATTAGCAAGTAGCACATAGCGATTCTATGTAGAGCGAGCAGACTTCTCGTTTCAGTGCCTCAAACAGGTTTCTTCGCTGCTTAACGCCGTTGCTGGTATTCCCTGATAGTTTCTCCCTTCATAATGTTGTCGAAACACTTCTATACTTCAACGTTCGTTCAGTTTTCATCAATCATAACTTAAGATTTAGCGCGTAACCAGACGTTTCACCCCCAACTCTAGGGGAAATTCTTGTCGGCAAGATTTAATCCGATGCTTGATACACGATTAATCGAGAGTAGAAAATTATTGGAGAAGATTTGACGAGGAGTGAAGGAATTTAAAAAAACTCGAACGTTCAACTTTTCTAGACACTAGGACAAATTTTTGAGTGAGTCTTTTTAGTAAATTTTATCTGCAAGTTTCGTTCCTCCAGATTTTAGGGAGTTTCTCGAAATTAAAATTTTCGATTAATATACTTCTGAATCTCACCTCCAGGCCATTAATAAAAATCATCTAATAAAAAAACAAAAGGAAGAACTGTAGTTCAAAGTGAAAGATCCATCATTTCATTCGCGCTGCTTTTTAGGTTAGGATTACATAAAAACATCGGTCACCGAGCAATGAAATAGATCAAGACTGAGAAAAAATTCATTGTGTGTTCGACGAAAATCTCTCAACGAGTATCTTCATAGCAAGGCAGCTTTCTTGCTGCTGACCTTGACATTGACTTCTTTCCACCCAAGCCTGTGTATTTATAGAGTGCAAGATGGAGATTCACAGACTGAGCAAAAGTCTGGGATCTCTCAGTGCGACTAAACAGATTAAAAATCACGCGGCAATAGCTTCTTTTTCATCGTTTTCCACACAGACGCGAAGAATGGTCTCCTATTTAAAATTCTCCAGGCTTCCAAAATTTTCTAGCCTTCGGAATTTCGACGAACACGAAGGTACCGAATGCAAAGTAGCTGGAAGCTCGTTTAGAATTTGAATGACGAGCAAAATGTGATGAGATTCAAACGTTTCGTTTATTTGGCAATGCCAAACGTTCTAGATTCATCGCTGAAATTCTTAAACAGAGTTGCCGAGGACCCTAGATCTCAAACATGCCACGACGACTTGTTCACACACGACGATGGCACAGTGAACTCGCCGAGAAGTTTATTTCAAACTTGTAACACGAAATTGCTTTCCGGCATTCTTCCCGTTTACCAGACGAAGATTGGATCTCGTGTTTGCTGTATAAAATTCCCCTAGAATTTTGGGACAATAACCAGGACTACAATCGATGTAATATTGGGTTTGTTGTCACTGTTATATGAAACAAGTTGTAACAGCATTTATTTACGTATTATAAAATTATGAAAATTTTAGAAACTCTAACATTTATTGTTTCTCCATTAGTAACAATTTAGATAAAATTAAATTACTATCAGCTGATATTACGATGTGAATTGTAATTTTTATTTATTACTATTGTTAAACATTTCAGTGTTTCTTTCATCATTCGAATTAAAATTAAAATCAGATTATTTTTCGAAAATAGCTTTCAAGTAAAAGTTAAAAGATCTGAAGCATTGGAAATCGCTTTCATACGAAGCGTATGATGTACTAGAAATTACACAGTCTACAATGAAATAGGTTTCACCTTCATGTTCACGTTAGAACGCAAATATACCTTCTACGTGTTACATCAGCTTTGAGGACATCCTGGCTGACAGAAAGTTAGCTTGGAAGTTACAAAACAGGCAAGCAATTGAAAACATTACCAATCAATCTTAAAAAACTGAAGAAGATTCCAAGATCTTAATTGAACAGAGAGAGAGAGAGTACCAATGGGACTTTCATTGACAGTACCAGTAGTGTGTATCTCCTGATTTGGTCCAAGCAGGTCTAAAAATCTAAAAGATCAAAAAACCTCAAATCTCAACATTTGACTAGAGGTCCTCGTAAAGCCAAATCTACGTGAACAAATGAACCCTGTGATAAATCCTACAAATCCAAATCGCCACTAATCCCAATTCTATCGCCTGGTCTGCCTAGAACCCTATACGGACACGCAGAGATCCGGTGGAAATGGGAAACGGGAAAGGAAACACTGTGTTTTGGTCTGACCAGACTCGAGAAGCAGCCAAGAGTCCCAGGACGCTGTGGGTCGTTCTCGTTTCCTCGTGGCTGGCAGGCGGAGGAAGCGAGGCACAGCCGCGAGGAGCAGTGCTCACTGGCCCGTTTTAGCTTTCCTCTGTTGGCAAGAGCGACAGCGCGGATCGGCAGAGACGCGGACAGGCGAAAGGAGAGACGAGAGGGAAACGAGAAGGAGGAGTTGACAAGGAAGAGAGGGAAGAGCGAGCTGGCTGAGTGAACGAGAGGGAGAGAGAGGTAGAGACTCGCTGTCTATTAAAGGCAAGAGCCAGCAGGATCGAGAAGGACGCGTGCAAAGGAACGTGCGCGCGTGTAAAAGAGGTACCTGCGCGGCTACACAGCCAGGCATTCAGCCAGAGTCAAGGCCGCTCACTGCTCCGCCGTGAGAGAGCTACTAACCAGCACGGAAACCTTGCTGCGTAGAGTATAGGAGGCAGGCCACGTCGTATAGCGGCTAACATCGAAGCGCCTAGTACACTTGCTAGCTAGCTCCCCTAAATTCTGCAGAAACACAGCACGATCGGGTTTTCCTTCGTCAATTTACTTGCCTGGTGTTTGCTTGGGTTTGGGTTTTCCCCCTATGGTTTTCCGAAGACAGTTTTTTAAGCAGAGTCTTTCTTTTATTTGACCAGTTGTTGGTGTCCATTAGCTTTTCGAGACGTGATCGAGTTTGGGTTTAGGTTATTTCTAAGCAGATTTTATTTTCACGAGAGGCAAGCTTGATTTTGTTCTAGACGAATTGGTGCAATTTTTTATTCGCACAGATCCACGTGAAACAGAATTTAAGTTGGAAGTGATATTTTCTTCCTTCCACGTTTCAGAAACAAGTACATACAGCTCTCGGATGACGATAACCGTGTCAGAATATTCCTCTGTTCATTGGATCTCTCATGAATTATTGATCTTCGTCGAAGAAAGAAATTAACTTTTTCCACAACGCTTGAAGCTCAGTCTTCCGTTCGATTTAAATTACATTATCGCGTCTTAAAACGTTTCAAAGTTCCATCCTCCGAGCTAACCGAGCCAAACTAGCCAAATCAATTGCAGAATTACCAAGAACGGTATGCACACTCGTAATTTTATTGTAATTCTACAACCATTAACTCTTGGCCTGGTGATCGATCATCGCTAATCTTCATCAATTAGACATTGTAAACCTGGTAAGAAAATCGTCGTTGGGACGAGGAAGTTAATTAGAATAACTGTTTCGTAAAGTGAAATTTTTTGTCAGTTTGTCAAGTCGGTATGTAGCGAAGAGTTTTGCGTAGAGAAGTGTGTTGTACAGGAAGATCGGGGGGGGGGGGACGAAGTGGCTACGAGGCTGGGACAAGATGGACGACTAGCGGCACATCGCTCTAACGCCGCTGACTATCATTCAGGTCTCCGTGAAACCGACCGTAACACGCGAACGTAGGCTTCTCTTTCATTCTCGTCACATTTCACGGGGGCTGCGTGTCTTTTTCACGTTAAAATTCATCGCTCGCGCGCGCGCGCACTCAGGGGAACACGATTTCAACATCCTAGGGAATTTTATGGCTAATAATATCTGGAGAATTATGAAACTTACTTTAGAGCAAGAATTATTATATTCTCACTCTGTTAGGATTATTATATTTTCTTGAAATATTACACGGCCGAATTTTACTCACTTTGTAAACGTTCACTTTTATTTTATTTCTACGTTATAACTACGTTGGAGAGAAAGAACGTTCTATATCAATATAATTTTTAGCTTTTTTTTTCTTTTCTTCCATCTTTAAAGACAATCCATAGTACGAATTCATACATTTAATTTTAATTGTTCTTCTCGTTTTTCGTTATTTCGTTATACGAGAAGAGTATTCATATTACGTCATGTGCCATAATTTGTATTATTATATTATAGGTATTGAGAGAAAGAAAAAAAATTGTCTCGAGAGGGTTAGGAAGGACGGTACGAGCCACTCCTAACCTGACACGTTGCAAAACCAGCAGAAACAAGAGTGCACGCGACCTTGCCCTACCCTCATGTCCCTTTAAATGGCGGCACCCATCTCTGTTTCCATTCTGCACGACACACACACACGCGTACGTAACTAATGGATGTCATATCCGGTCACGGTATACAATCTGATAAGATCTGGGAACAAAAGGAAAAGATGAGGCCAACACGCGACGGCCATCCTTGCAATCATAAGATAAACATAGGTGCAGTAGCATGGAAAAATAAAAAAAAGAAAAAAAAAAACATAATCTACTCGTCGCTACGCTATCGTCAAAATCATTTCATCACGTGGCCCATTCATAACGCTGTCACTGATTAATTAAAAGGGACGAAGAAAGATTTACAAGTAAAAATAGTGGTCAAAAGTTACAAATTTGTAATTTGGAGTTCATAATTTTTGGTTGTCAAATATGGAGAGGCCGAAAGTTCGTTACGCTGATTTTGACTTTGACGAAAATAAAGTATAAATCTAGAAGGTCAAAGTATTTGGGTTAGAAGCCGCTGTTTGTTCTGCGTGGATAGAGAAAAAAGAAATCGGGAGGTGGAAGACCAGAGAGACAACAGCCGAGGGACGAAAACGCGGACAGGAAATCCATGAATCACTGACGACGAATTTATTTTCGTTGGAACGATCCTACGCAACCGCGGACGACTTCGAAAGACCTCGAAAACTCATTTCATATTCCCGGTGGGCCGCTCACCGTATGTTGAAACCTTCGGTTGCGGGATTTTAATCCGCCCCGTCTTTCCAAATTCTGTCGAAATTTCATCTGTTTTCCACGCAGGATTCACGATGATTCAAGCTAAATCTCTCGATACCGTTCGCTTAGCGACCTCGAATTAAATTTAAAGTTTACATAACATTTTTACGCGACGTGAGAAACGAACTCGAAAAGTGAGAAATGAGTTTCTCTCGCACGAGGTGCGGCTATCGAGGAAATCGAAATTTTAAAAGTGTCTGGTCTTACGATCTTCAGAACCGTCTTCCTCCGAAATGAGACACGCTAGAGAAAAATGTCATTCCACATTTCCTCGCCAGTTTTTCATCCCGAGTTTTTCATCTCCAATTGGTTTTATTCCGATTCATCGTGTTTGGAACAAACAACAGCGCGCAACTTAACGTTGAAATGAATCGAACCAATTTCGAGGCTGCGGCAAGAAACCACGATAAAAATATCCATTCGGCTCTCACCAGGAGAGTCAACGGATCCAGAAAACAACCGACGCTGACAAAAAGGATCGTTTTCTCAGCAGTATTCATCGACTGCGATGGAAGTTAATGGAACAGGATGATTCCCAACGTTTCCATTGCAACCACCGATCCAGCTGAGCGTGACATTGGCCGTCACAGTACCGGATAAGATTTATCCTTGAACCGGAGTAGCCACGGGTCTTCACCGGCTCTCGCAAGAAACTCGAGGAAGACTGAATGACATAACAGAGATTATCTAGCAATAAAAATTTTCATTTGGCTTACGAATAATTGCCGATTAGAAATTTCAAATTCTCAATATGTCTTTAGAACAGACCAGAAATCAGTTTTTACTTTGAAATTGATAATTTATTAAAATTTAAAGAACATTCTGGTTTGGGTTAGGTTCTAATGTCCATTTCAATGTATATTACTCGAATTAAGCGACAATTAGTTGAAAACCTAACCTAAATATCTCTTCTCGGCGCGGCGAAAAGTGAAAATTCTCGACGGGAACCGGCACGATCGTCGCGAGTCATCAGTTTCAATAGAAAAAAAAAAAAAAAAGAGCTCGACGGTTGGAAAGCTTCCACGTCAGTCACGCGTCTTGATTTTTGTTATCACGTTGGTCAAGGACAAGATGGCGAAGCCGCATAGAGTTAGGTTAGTCCGTTTACAATAGACACGGCCGAAAAATTATTGGTTATAGAGACTGTTATGCTGGCCGTTTACACCTATTCTGATTTACAGGTTGGATATCGTGGGGGCGCTCTGTTACGCGAAAGTCGCCACGCGGACGTACCGGATACGGTACTTTTACCGGAGGGAATACCACCTTCGTGCCAGCACAGAGAAAACGTGCATACCGTCCATCCATCGCGCCAGGGTTTCCCAACCTCGAGTCTCTCTGGGAGGTTTTTCTCCAGACTCCCCACGTTTTAGAAAGAAACAAATCAAAATTTTACTTCGTAGTAAATTCCTCTCTGCGTATAATGATCGTCAACTACACTGACGCCATCGTAATTCACAAACTTTTCTTCCCACGCTTTCCTTTCACACTCGATTAGAAATGTTTTCAGAAGTTTCCTTCGTACATTCTGATCTTATGCGTAGTAACATACCGAGAACAGGTTTCGGATTAGATTACTGTATCACCATACTTGGTATACAGTTGCACATAACCTAAAATCTGGATTTGATCTGCCAGCGCTCACTCTGGTGGCAAAATGTCAAAAGTCACCGAATTTTTGTCATCATCGCGTCGAACGAAGCGGAATGGTGGTATCCTATCGATTCTCGAGTTGAACAAACTGCACGAAACGTGCGTGGTACTACGTCGTTAACCGTGAAAGTAATAAATGTGACGAGGATCGTACGGATTAATCACTCCGGCTTCTATGCGCTTGCGAAACGTCTATTGGTAACTGGATCTGTTAAGTTGGTACGGCGCCAACATCGACTGACTCATTTTCCAGGTGAAACTGAAACTTTTTTTTTCTCCACACCGCGTAATCGTCACGACGAAACAATAAAAATCCTTTATCGTCTGTCGTACTCGATGACTAACAAGAAGTGTGTGTTTGTAATCGTCTAGACACGTGCTAGCATAGAATGTAATCACTCGACAGATTAGGCACGATGTCGGTGGAATAATTAAAATGACGTACTTCCCAAAATTTATTTGTTCAATAATAGTAGATAAACACAAAATAGCAATAACCAAGAATCCAGGGATTTTATTTTTGATCCGGTCTAAACTCTCAATTATCGCAACATTTAGGAAATGATAACTATTAATCGTTAACGAGCGGAAAATTCATTCAATTAATGTCGGAATAAATGGTGGAAATTGCAATTGCAAATAGACGCTCACAGAAGACGCACGTGTTGCATTGTGTTCGACGATGTCTGTTAAAGGAAACAATATGCAAATCCAATTGGCGCAGAATGGTATTTGAGAGATGCAACGAGAACGTTCTGAATATAGACCCGGTGTATTTTAACCCTAGCTACTCTAATTACTAGCCGCTTGATGGCCAGCCAATTCCGACTTATTTTCACCGTCATTTTGTTGCAAGTAGCTTTTAACGTCACTTTTTCTCCTCTTAACCTCAACTCGTCTATCGTTCCACTTGAAGCGTCGGATTAATCAAATCCCCCGTCCTCCAACGGATCAATTTATCCTTTAACGATCGCAATCCACCTCGCAGTCACCCAGACGCCATCAATTTCAAGTCCCTGCGTGTCTCTTTCGTCCAAAATTTCATCCAACATGTGACACCAACGAATTTAATTCGAACGAATTGCAATAAACTCGAATATCAAACAATTCCTCGATCTACCCCTGTCCAGAATTATTCAATGATGTTTCTCTCGAGGAAGAAAATAAAACCTGCACCAGCCAATAACTGATTCGTTTAAAGAGCAACACGACTGCTCTGAACGACGCTTCTGGGAATGTTCAAGGTTCCCGACAACACGATAGAGGCTACAAACGCCAACTGTTTCCCCGAAACAAACGAACAAACACACAACTATCATCCGAAACCCAAAGTTGTTCCCTCCGATAGCCAACGATGCTCGTAGATGCCCCCGAGAGATGCTTGTAAAACAAGATTGTTCAAGGTTGAGAGCCACTGTCCCGCGAGTTTCTGATATCGTTTCCCGTGTACGTGGCTCGTTACCATTCCACGCACGGCTCACCGACACACAGAGGCAGACAGTACTACACACGCTCCTCACACGATACACCACCACTCGACGATCACTGACGACCCACTTCTCCTGTCTGGCCGGTCGTTTTGTTGGTCGACGCTTAATCCTAAGTAGTTTTCCCGCATCGGGGAAAAGTTGCCACGAATTCAGCTCGGCTCGGGCTATCGAGGAAACGTTCCCTTCGTGGGAGACGACGAGTTTAAAGCTGCCTAGATTGTGCAAACCGGTGGAAACTGTGAATCTGGTTTCACGCGCGACGAAGATTTCAACGTTTCTACGCGGCTCGGCTTTAATAAACGCCAGAAACCCACCAAAAGTACGGGAGCCCGTTGTTTCAGCAAATATTTGTTTATTCAAATTTTCAAGAAGGGAAGTGGAACAAATGTCCCCACTGTGCGTTCTAAAGCTGTGGACTTTGAAGTTTCTCATGCGTTTTACGACTCGTGTGTTTCACCTTGTGTTTGAACATACCTTCCGTGATAAAAAAAGGTGAGATTACTAAAAAAAAAAAAGGTGATTTAAAATCAAAAGTTCCCTAGACAGAATCTCTTCGTCCTGCAGCTCAAGCACAGACCAGTGTGTCGATTCGATAAACGAAATTTCGTTCGCGGGACCCGGAAACAAATCGAGTTCGAATCACGCTGAGTTGTCGGAGTTAAACTCAACTTTGGACGATGAGAGAGGTCGTAGAAATTCAAATCGGAGATTAACCTGTTACGCCATGCTTAACCTGCGAGCGAGAGCTGCTGCACGTGGACGTTCATCAGGTGACAGGCCTCGATTTTAGAACAAACTGGCTCAGCCCGTTTGAAGAAACAACCTGATACACCGTCGGATTATCTAGATTGCCTAGACGTTTCCTTCCACACGATCGAGTCTCCTCCTCTCTTTCTCGAGTGAGAGTGACCTACTGACCTCTTCCTGCCTCTTTCTCTTTCCCTCTTTATCCCCACTCTTGATCAGTTTGGCCCTTTCTCATCCCCTAGCCTTTTAATAACATCACGTTCGAGCGTCGAATGGAGGATACACGTGGAACAAAACGGGCTGGTGACTCGATGGACAAATATTTCTGACGTGGAAACGATCTTTCGTGACGGTTAGGGATTACGCCGAGTCTCGTGAAACAGAGAATTGTTCTAACAAGAATATCAACGCTAGAACTACCGATTGGTCTTTAAAAATTTCGTAGTAATAGAATATTTTTATATTTATTGATTTATTACTCTCTTACAAAGGAATTCCATGTTATGCAGTACATTTTTTGGTATTGATTAATTTTTCTAATCTGGGACCATGATCCCTAAATGAGGGTCGACACATTTTATCACTCACGTATCAATAACAACAATAAGTATAATAAAGAATATATATACTTTGGTAACAAGAAAATTTCCATTTTAAAGTCAAGTTATTCTTGTAGCATAAAGCAAATTATTAGGTATGAAAAATTATAGTCACTACAGTTATGTTACAAACGTAACTTTTCTTCAGAGTGCACTTTCCGCATACATATTTTTTTACAGGAATTACAAATGGTGGTAGTCGTAGTATTATTGCAATACTTTATCTGACACCATTTGCGTGAATAAAGTGAGCTCTCTTTGAAGTTCTTTGGACATTAGCTTCTCGTGATTCCATCCCTGGTTTTACATTTTCAGTGGCAAGTTCATCTGCTGAAGTTGAAACATAAAATCTTTTCTGGATATCTTTTCAACTGTTATTTTCTTACATAAGATCCAGGCATTTATGCCAGCTAAATCTAAAACGTTGGTACATCTTCTTGATCCTGTTTTGACGTTATATTTCTTTGCCATTTTCTCTGCAATGTCTACGCCAAATTTGGTCGGTTATGCGTCATGCAGTTTACGAACCCTTTCGTACTTTGACAGGTACCGATCTCATTTTGACTGATGTGGCTTGTTCTAGTGTTAATAATGATTTGAACGCGAGTGTATCGATGAAAAAAAAATTAAAGAAAATTCTGATACAAGCGTCAGGATACGATGAAAAGGAAAGAACTAGAAAATCCCTAGACGAATGAAACCGATTCATCAAGTGGGAGAATATCGAGCACGAGATTGAGTCAAGTTGAGTCGTGCGCGATTAAAAAATCAATGAGAAGGAAAAAGGAAGAAAAAAAAAAAGGAAACAATGTGTTTGCACGTGTACAACTCCGTTTGCATTCTCGCGGATGAAGTCGTCTCGTTTTAAAAATTCACTTTCTAACAATTTGCGACGAACGACGGCCAGAAACGGCGCGAAACATGCAAATTAAATCTAAATATTTCCTTTCCAGCGTCTGGTAATTACAGTGGAAGAAGTGAAACGAATTTAGCGGGGAACGCGACGTCGCATTACGAGCCCGTGTAATTATGCATACTCGCGGGGTGCAATTTGCGTGTAATTAACATCATTGAAATCTTCGTTGATACCACTGATACCGGTTATTACGCGTTTTCATTCGAACCAGTATCATTGAGAGACGTTTGTTTCCTTCGCGAACATCCTATTGTTACGTAAATCATGTGGGAGGAAAAAAAAAGAAGAGAGGGAAAAATGCTTAAAGAAAATGATCCTACGAAGAAACCGTGTTACGAACGAAATTTCGCAGAAGAATTTAAAAGCGCGCGCTTTTTGTTAATTTTCAAATCGGAAATTACGCGGGGAAAAAGTGAAATATTAAAAATTCCTAAGAATACTCAAGTTCTCTTGTATATACATCGGAATTCATGTGACAACGAAGGCAAAATACTGATAATTTAATTTCGATTACTAAATCGAACAATTCGCCCTCGATAAAATTGAGTTAGTCGCGTGTAATGATTTTAAATTAATTGACTTCGTTTCGTATATATATATATCGGCGCGATAACGACCATAAAATGATACTTATAATCCTGGACCGCGACAACGTGGCTGAAATTGAGTGGATTAATAAGAAGAACTTGAAATGTGACGATTTAAATTCGACTTTAATTCGAATAATCTAATTAAAAATGTGAGAGACTCGTGGCGATTTAATAAAACCCCGAAAGGCACGAAAATTTAATTCAAGACACTATAATAACGTAATTAAATCCAAGAGTACACGAAAACTCAAACCGCAGGAAATTTATCCACGAAATACATTAAAAATTTAAAAGATTAATTTGAACGAGCTGGAAGGAACAAGAAAACTTAATTAAAAAAATTTATTTGCTCGCAAGACAATGAAACTTCAATTAAAATTCAACAGACAAGGAAATTGAAAGTTTGGCGATGTGATTGGTCGGTATAAAAATTATTTTTACCGGCCTTAAATGTTTTTTTTTTTTTCTTTTGTTGCAAAAATTAACGAACGAAGGGGGAAGGTGAAATCTGACGAAAAGGCGGAAGGTTAATCGATCAAGGTTTACCAAGGAATGTTTCGACGATATTTCCGAGATATATATATATATTGTCACGGTTCATTCCCCTCGAGTGTGGCAGACGTGCGAATTGACCGAGCAAAGCTTCAGAAATTAATGAGGCCTCCGCGTGGTGGATACGTGCGAAAAATTCGTAAAGGCGGCTGGCCTCGTCCTTTCACGTGCCTACCTAATATTCTCCGTAACTTTCGTCATCACTTGCAAAGTATTACGCGAATCTAAATCATTCGAAGTCTCCAACTTTTCAAATCTGGATTGTTAACTCTCAATTCTCGAAATTTAGATTTCCTTCATTCTTGAGTGTTGGTAACAATTGTTTTCTGATCAGTTGTGCGAAGCATGCGATTCGGTAAAAATAAAAAAAAAAAAATAAAAAAAATAAAACCAAACCAAAGGCAATTCAAAGATTATTATTTTGCGTTACAGTAAAATATAGATTATTTTTCTCTTTAATGTTATGTCGATATTTTAATTAAAGGCGTATTACAAACTTTTCATTGAACAATCATTCTCCACCACGCGCAAACACAACACCTCCAACATTGAGCCTAAAATCTTCCAAATTTCTCCTTTGAAAATCCTTCTCCGATCTTTAACATTTTTCAAACTTCGAATTTTCAATTTCCATCGATCACTGCCCACACACCCCCCTCTGGAAAAGTGACAAAGTCGCTCAAGTAGAAAAGAAAAGCGAAATAAAAGAAGAAAAAAAAATTCTCTCGGGCTACACCTCCATCGAGTTTCTTGTTGCGAGAGTTTACGAACGGTGTGAAATTTTACGAGGCGGTCAGGAACAAGTTTTTCGAGTAGTTTCTTTTCGGCCGGTGTCCGGCCAGAATTTCTACGCGGATACGCGTCTAACGGTGCCCGATCGCCGAAACTACAAGTGTGTCGGTCGCAGACGAATAATTACGAATACTGGCGCGTATCTACCACGTTCGAGGAGCTTCGGTGCCCCGCGTGGCGATATTTGGTATTTAACCGATCGTTTCCCTTGGAATTCGATGACCCATTTCGAGAAGAACGACCCATCACCACGTCCACTTCGCCCCCTGACTATTGCCATCTCAATTACACCGTCGTGAAACGATCCGCCACGTGCACTCCGATTGCATTCGAAGAACGTTTACGCTAGGGAGAAACCAAAGGGTAGAAACGCTCTCATCTCGATTATCGTCGATTAAACCAGGGGACAGAGGACGATACCTGGACACCTCTGCGCGCTGGTCGATATCCTCAAGATCATGCCAGAGTGGTTTATAATTCACGATTTTTTTCCACGGGGATAATTTTTTAAGTGGGGACAATGTCAGAACTACTGGTAAATCAGTAATCCAGGATTCAAATCACGGCCTTCCTCAAGTCTCTCAAGGGAAATTTCCCATTAGAATAATCCCAATGGAAAAACCATCCTCCATTTCCAGAGTCGAAGACGCTTTCTCTAATCAAAGAGCACAATAGAAGTTCTTTGTTAAAGAAGAAATAAAAGAAGAACATTCACTGGCAAATTTTCCAGTAATATCACCGAATAAAGATTACATCTTTGACAACCGCGAACTGTAATCGATCGTAGGTAAAAATTCCCTAGAATATCCAAAGATAGAACGAGGCGCACGCGTTTGATAAAAGCGTCCCGCAGAGAGGCGTGTGCGTGATATAAAAGAAGAAAAATACATCGCGGAGATAAGAGGAGAGCAACCTGTCTACAAAGCAGTGAATCATTGGCGGGGAGAGGAAAAAAGGCCGGGGGACCGTGACCTAGTTTCCGGGTCATCGGTACCGCGGCTGCAAACGAAAACACAATGGTTCACCGCGTACATCGCACCGACATATACGTGACGCATCGTGTTATTTAAAGCCGATGTACGTACCTGTGTTGGACAGACGTCACACGATGCAATAAACTCGTGGAGAGAGTGCAAGGATGAAAATAACGCGGCCGTGTGAAACAACGAGGAGGGGTGGAGGAAAGATAGAGGAACACCGATCGAACTTTCTTCGTCGGCGGAGGATATTTCTCCAAATTCCTAATTTTCGAAGAATTTTCGTTTTTCAAATAGAACTCCAACTTGTTTCAATGACATTTCTTTGAACAGAATTTGCCGACGTCGTTGTACTCGAAGAGTGTATGTTGCGCTTATTGAAACAAAATTCGCAAACTGTGAAATTTGTGAAAAAAACAATGTGTGAATAGTCAACGTTGAGAATTAACACACGTATATATATATATATATATATATATACTTTGATGTGTAGTTGAAGAATCATCACATCGTTTCTTCACGATATTTCTCGTAGGATTCGCGTTGTAAGAAATTCAAGGAGGCAAGTATATAATTAACATTCTAAATCAATCGAAGTTTAACAACAGCAAGACAAGCTCAATTGGAATTGTTCCGATGGAAAGATGTCTGGTCCGCCATAAAGAGCTTTACGACGGAGGATCACGCAATAAAGATAGTTTCGAATAACACAGACGTCACTGTGCACGTCATGCCTCAAATGCAATGATCCGCGGTAATTAAATAACGAGGTCACGGGGGTCGACAATTAAACAACCCGGGAATAACTCGCTACGCCGTAATTGCATGTTTCGTGCGGATCTGATTTCATGCGTGCACGGAGCGAACAAGAGGAACCTTCACCGTGGCACGTTCCCTCGCTCAAGGATAGGCCATTATCCGGGGAGTACACTTCTCAATTATCGAGGAACAGCGTTGCATGTGTACATTGTTAACAAGATTCTTCTCCAGTTACAAAATTCGCTCGATTTCTTTACTTTATTTCGCTGGTTTCAGTCACTAAGCAGTGATTAACATTCGGTCATACACTATGTTCTTACGTAACCACGTGAAGTTTCATTAAAAAATGTTTCTTTTCATCGAAGAAATACTCTGTGACAATTCTTTTCTAACACACTACTGCTTTCCACATGCTAAACGCAATGCAAAATGAAATTCAAATCAATTGGTGAAATTGAAGTTAGTTCCCGAAAATTAATAACAATAAAAAAAAAAAAAAAAAACAATCGTCGACTGGGAACCCCAACCGAGAGAACTGAATCGTCGAAAGAGAAGCTGACTGCAGAAAGTCCCAGGAGATTCGCATCGAGGCCACCGGTTGCAACAAGTCGCGGAACGCGAGTTGATAACGCGTCGAAACAGGAAAAAAAAAAACGATAAAGCCACCGAGTAGATTGAAAACGCTACGGGGCAACGGCAAACGATAAATAAAAATCACGAGCAGGAGAGAAACTGGCATAAAACAAGCGCGTGAAAAATAGTGAAATTGCGCAATGGGCACCAGGTATGGTGCAACGTGTCGCAATCGATGACGAACCGAACGGGGTCCTATGAGGTCGTCGATTCTCACTGTTGGTCCGGCTCGGTCGGCCTCGACCCGATTTCACAGAGAAGAAAAAAAAAAAAAAAAAAAAAAAGATAGGTACGCGCCTGGTATTTCGAAGAAGAAAGAAAAAACACTCGCTTTCTAACGAAATGGATTTGCTACGCGTGGGTCGATTACCTTAAGGTCGTTTATTGGCTTCTCTCCACTTTCGAAGGATCAAGAAATCTTTTCAGCTCTCTCGAGGAATTTTTTATCCCCGTGTGAAATGCATTTCAATTTTTAAATTCGATCATATTTTACTCCATTAGGGAGGATCGACATTGTTCATTAAGGGCTAACACCTTGGATAGTACACCAATCCAGAAATATACTTTTTGTCTTCTAAATAATTTTCTCGGTAAAATATGCAAGTCTCTTTTATGAAACATCTCTCTTTGTAAATATTCAATAATTATACACGTAAAAACCAGCTTGGTTCATTGGTCCAAAATGAAGCAGAAATTGAAAATTTTTCCAAGTTAATTCGAATTACCAAATTCTGTTCTTTTTTTTTTTTTTTTTTAAACACAGTGACATGTGCAAATTCAATATATTATGCGAACATAAAGATAATAGAATAATTATTATATTTTCTGAATGTTACATTTGAAAAAAAAAGTTCTTTTTAAATTGAGACAATGTGAGAATAGTTAATTATAATACACAATCATTTGCAAGGCGGAGAGAAAAGTTCGAAGAAAGTTAAAGTCAAAGCTTTTGACAGAGATTTCCCAACTTTTTCCTTCCTCCTCCTCTTTCTCTTTCTTTCTCCAGTTTTGCACGCAGGAATAATTTCAACTAATTAGTAGTTTGTCAACTAGAAGACGGGGCAAATGAATATTTTCGGGGGCTCGACAAAACAAAGTAGCTTCCCATCGCTATTAAAAAGAACGGTAACCGTTTGGAAAAGCGCTTACCGCTTTAACTTTTCAAAATTGTTCCGATATAATATGATAAAATAACAATACTCGCAAACATTGGTGGTTTCGTGAAAAAATTACCAAGTTTGTAAAACCCCCGCTGCGCTTAAGAAACGAATCAAATCCCGAGCCAGAAAGCACGCGTGACTCTCTCCCTCTTGAAGAAGAAACTCTCCTCTGGCGCCACCTGGAACGGTCCTGGCACGCGGTAAACGGCGTGCAACTGGTACTCGGTGTGCGCTTACGTAACGCGACAGATAAGAAAAGTACGTGTCGGGCACAAACCTTCGACGGGGGTGGTGAACGGTGAGGCAGGATCGGTGACGATTGTTGGCAGCACTGTGGTGGTCGTGGTGGCGGTGATGGTGGCCCGATAATGATCACCGTTGGCCTGCAGACCCCGATGAAGGTCCAGATCCCACAGCTGAAGCTCCTCGTTCTTCACAGCTGCGCTCTCCGGCGTGGAGGGTTGGAAACTTGGCGACGGTGACAGCACACCGCTGCTCGACACTTCCGGGCTCGACTCCTGCAGACTTCCGGTGTGCCTGTTGCCCCATCGTCGCCTGACGCCGGCGACAGGCACACGCGGTACAGCCTGCAGCATCTCGCCAGCCTGCTCCACCTTCTGTACCACCACCGTTTGCTGTTCCTTCGGCTCCACCGTCTCAATTTTCCTCGTCACTTCCGCTGAAGAAATAATCCCGGCCACCTTTCACGTTTCTCCTCGCAAACACCGACACTCCTAACGTAATGTAATGGGCCCCTAACGGGCCTAACGACGATTCGTGTCTCTTCACTGGAATGGAGGAAAGTAGCGTAGTTTTTCCTTCGCGCGCGTCTCGCGGTGGGCACACACACACACCACACTGTTTACAAGAGGTACCGAGGCTAGGCACGCTAGTCGTTGACCTCGATAATTCGTTCGTCGACCGAAATTGCGGCAGCAAGGAATACGAGGTCAGGGCAGCGCGAGCGAATCGATTCACTGTCAAGAGTCCATGGTCCCCGACAGCTCTCACGCATCGTCCGTCTCGCTTGGCCGCCTTGCTTTTCCTCGTGCCCCTCTCTTCCTCTCTCTACGCGGCAGTGCCACTGAACGTATATAGAATGGGTCTGTACCAAGCGAGCCTGCGTGTATGCCCGCCTGGCTGCCTGCCTGTGTGTACGGAGAAGTAGACGGCAGACCTACCACGATCGTCTTCGTTTCGCCTCGGTTGCTCTCGTTTCTCTTTCTCTCTCCCCTGCTCTCGGCTCCTCTAATGGCGGCCAAGCAGCCGCGGAGTGTCGGTCATCGAAGAAACGGGGTCACGATCGCGCAAAAGGGAACGCAGCAGGCGCGTGAGTGGGGGAGTTGGACGAAGGGGCGGGAGGGAGAGAGAGAAAGAGAGGACGCACAGAGTCAGTCAGCCAGCCAGCTAGCCAGCCAGCCAGCCAGCTAGCTATCTCTCTCCCTGTGTGTGTCTGTGTTGTGTGCGTGTGCGTGTGTGTGTGTGTGTATGTACCTCGCCAGACACACCGCGGACCAAGTTTACTTTGGTGAACGTCAACCAGCCGAGTAGCCGTGGTAGAAATGCATGATTTTCACTGGCGAAATTTCTCGTTTGTCTGAGGCTGCGCGCAAACGATCGACAACGAGACACCGACACACAGCCAGATGAGTGTACACAGTCGCGTTGTATCGAGGTCACCAGAGGAACGTGTACACGTTCGTTCGAGCGAGTCTCTTTCTTGTTCGCTCCACTTTTCCGTCACGCTGATATGCCGCGGCCGACTCTCCTCTCTCTCTCTCTCTCTCTCTTTTGCTCTTTCTTTCTCTTTCTTCTCGTTTTCCTCCCGGTCGATCGTCCTGCTCGCTCTTATCGGCGGCGACCGAGTTTCTCGCCGTGTCCTTTTCTCTTTCTACTTTCTCGTTTTCTCTTCGGCACGCGGAGGATACGGCCTCGGCATCGGTCGTTCCGGAGCAGATGAAGAGAACTGGCGACGTGTTCGCGGGCCTTCACACGGCTGCTCCGTGCCGCGCAATCATCGTCCTCCCGATGCGCACGTGTGCATCGCCGGACAAACGTACGAGAGCCGCGGCCACGCACAAACAAAACACTACGGCTGCAGCATTACGTCACACTCCGGGGCAACACACGCAACAAACATACACACGCGTGCACATGAATTTCAATTTGCCAGTCCTCGGCTATCTGCAACACGAACCGATCGGATCTGCACACATTAACCACACGTACGCACGGTGCACCGAAACGTATTTCTCTCTTTTGAAGACGCGTTGTTTCTCTCTCTCTCTCACACTCTCTCTCTGTTTGATCGTGTGTGTGATCCCGCGTCGAGGTGATTAAGTCTAAGGAGAATACGTGCGGATAACAGGCTGCGTGTTAACGCACGCGCGTACGCGACACCGAACAATGTTGTCGCGTCTACGATCCGCCAGTAACTGAAGGCGTACGAGCTGACCGTGCAGGCACGAGGGTGTCTGCCAGGCTCCGACGTACCTCGGCCGAACGTCCGCCAATCAGCGCTCGACTTCTCGCTACTTTCACTGTCGCGGGTACCCTGCACCGTAGGGTGCCCCGTACCTGCGCTGCGCAAACGCATTCCGAACGCTGCGCTACGCGCGGCCCCGACGTTTTCCACCTACTATGCATTTCCATTTTCCCTCCCCCACGCGACGTGTATCCCTCTCTCGGTTTACACTGTGGCCGCTCTCGGCGTTTACTTTTCCTACAGGGCAGAATACTTGCGATATACTATGTAATTTCTCGTAACGCGTGTGATTTCCAGCCTCGGGAAGACGAATTCAAGCGTGACAGGGACAAGGCTTTTTTACTCGGCGAGGGAGAGGGGGGGGGAGGGGGGAAGGTTTCCTGTTCTTGGAAAAATGGAGGCTGTCAGGTTTTCGAAATACGTGTGAGCTCTCGCAAAGGTAAAGACTCAGATCGACGAATTTTATTATATATATATTTATATTTCTGACTCGCCTCTAGAGTTTCATCAAGAGTTTGTTTCAAGTTCAACTTTTTTTTCTCTTCGGCTCGTTTCAACCCTCTTGGGAAAACTGAGATTGACAAGTTTTTGAAATACGCGTTCTCGAAAACAAAAATTCAGATGGAACGAATTTTGTTCTATGCTTTTCACTCGTCTCTAGAATTTTGTTAGTTATCAGTTCGTTTCTCTCTTCGTTTTAACAATTATCCATGCAGAACATGGTCTTATCTACATTTTCAATCCCCCCTTCCTCCCAAACATTCTATCAACAAAGAATCGTGGTTTTCACAAATTTACATTGAATATCGAATTAAACAACTTTCGATATCTTTCTCTCCTTTCAAATCAGAATATCTATGAGACAATTTTGAGATTTTGAGATGATTCATTATTTACAAGCTCCAAGTTGAGAAGTACATGCACGACAGATAGTGCTGTAGTTTTCCCAACAACGTATCGAAATCTAATGACATAACGAGTTTTTAATGTCTCTCGCGGGAGCAGCAATCTCCGTTCCGCGGAGACGTAATTAATTCGGAAGTTTCTCGAATATTTATTGCTCGCTTCTTTCGAGAAAAGACAGAAACGTTCTTCGCAAGCGAAAACACGAGAGACCACTCGTGTGACAGTGCGTTTCGCCGAGTAGAATGTACGGGAGATTTTCTGAAAAGCGAACGCCTACGAAATCCATTTGATGCAGATCCTGACCTTTGCGATCCAAGAAAATAGATGTCTCTGCAGTTAGAATTTCAATCTACTCGACCTCGAGTTGTTTTCCAGTGGATTTTAATTAAAAAAAGACAAATCTGACGAAAAATAATCTCTTGGCACTGACCTTAGAGACCAAGATCTAAGGATTAAAACAATTAATTAAAGTAATTTTGCTATTTCTTAAAATAACACTTCTGGACGCTAGGATGATTTCAGAAAGAGCCAAGAAATGTCGTCACTTTTGAAACGACACTACAATCTAAAATGTCACGACGACAATTGTTTTTACTCCAAAAAATAATTCTTCACTCCTCGAACGCTGGAATAATTTCGAGAAGTAAGAGAATCTCTTGGGATCTTGAGAAAAATTCGACCTCCGAATGCTTCTCGTTTTCCGCCGAGTTATCTTCCAACGATTCTTAGTCACCGACCTGACCTTTGACCACCACCTCCCGCCTTTTGTTATTCTCATTTTTATCGCGAACTTGGCCGTGTGTTCGTGAGATCGAGCCTCGGTTCAAGTGGCTCAGTTATCCCCCTCCTGCCGCACGATAATCCGGAAAAACAGAATAATCGAGCGGAGGCACGGGCGGAGCTCGCCGAGTCGGAAAATCGGAGCCCTCGAAAATCGATAACGAGACAGGAGGATTCTCTTCTCTTAATTGGCTACAATTTTTGCTACGCTCGTTTCAGCGTAATCGAACTTGATGCGTTGTTCTTGGAATCCGATTGGACGCGCCATTGAGACGAGGAGAATGAAAAAGAAAAAAAAAAAAAACGAAGCGAATCGCCCGTTTTCCTACGGCTAATCGATCGGACTAATTACAAATTGAATTGACGAACGGTGAATGACGATCAACTCGAACTCCGCAATTCTTCTTTTATACTCTTGGCAGAGAATTTTCGATGGGATGCTTTTTCTTAGAATAAAATTAACAATTTTAGAATATACTCTAACTAGGATCGCGAAATTTCTGTCAAAAGCCAACAGCAAATTATGATCCCAGATGATGATGATGATGATGATTCTTTTACACTTCTCTTGGACTTGCGAAATTTTTTGTTTTTATTACAAATATACCGTAAGTTTAAATATATCGGCACGCATTGGCAGTTTCCCTCGGGTTGAAACAATCTGATCATCGAGGTGAAGCTTCACGGTTTGCTTTTAATGAGCTCAAAGTAGACGTCGGCGCCCAGTGAAATTGATTATTTTTGAGGAAGCCAGCTCAACCTTCAGGGTTAAGCAAAGAATCGACTTCCAGGAAGGATTCTCTGATTTACCACGATGAAACACAGCGTCGTGTTTTCGACCGATGGCTACCGAAAACAAACGAAAACGCGAATTTAAACACGTCGCGTTTAACGTTTCATTAACTATCCAGCGTGGCTCATTAGAGACTGTCAGAGTCAGTCGTTTTTACAACTTTTAATTTGATCTCACTCTATGATCGTGAATGCAATGTGAAACACAAAATAAAATTAACATCTCAATTTGGATTATAGTACCAGAAGTTACTAATACTATATCACGCATAATAATTAATCATATAGAACTAAATTAAGAATTCTAGAATTAAATATTTCAATTTGAAATTCTTACGGTCCCAGCGGTAACACGTGACTGTGAATTATTGACAATTATTAATTTACTATTAATTAAGAACTGAATATCTCTCTTACTCCAGAATTCAGAAACTCACACCCCTCCGTCAAGGTCTAACTGGCACACAACAACGTCAAGAATATTAAATGTCACGGGCATAAAAATGCCACGGATAAAACGTAAGAAGGCGTGTATACTGAACTGCAGGGCCTGTGCCTGTCCCTGCGAACTGTATAAATAGGAACCAAGTCCTAAGTCGTGGAACGAGAGGTCGACGGAGGGAGGCACCCTTTTACCAGTTTGGTGGAAAGGGGTGCTCTCTGCCACCCTGGCCCGTGACGTCATCCACCTGTTACACCCTGAATAAATACACACTGACGCATGCGCTCGTACACCTACACGCCTGGAACTACACACAGACAAACGCCCGCTAGACATCACCCAGGGCCAGTTCACAACACCAGGTATATAGGTAGGGATCTCGCCGGGAAACACGGTGAATGCCGCGGATCAGTGATGCACAACCTGTGGCCCGTGATCCGTTTTTCAATGGAGCTTACCCACCAGCCACCTCCGCCGCCGCCAGTCTTTCGTCTTTTCATTAATTCACAAATTCGCGAACGCCGTACTACAACGAGAAGATGATCTTCCCTTTGACCTTTTTTCTCTCTCTCCCTCTTCCCTCCCTCGGGGAATTCTTGTGAACTTCAAGGGGCGATGGTTTCGGTGCTGTCTGCACACAATATGTATCGGTTCGGGCTTTGAAATGAAGAAAATGAATTTACAGAAACGAAGTCTCATGAATATCTACAAGTTAATCACACTACACGCTCATATAATTGAAAAAAAAAAAGAAAAAACAGATCACGAATATTTGTCTAAATTTGAAATAATCTAGAAAATGCTTTAAATTTAAAAAATATTAAAAATTAAATAAATAAATGAAATGAGTATTTTAAATAAATTAAAAATACTTCAAATTTCTAGTATTAAAAAGATATACATATATATCACAGGATACTAATCACACTATGTATTATAACCTCTTGCGCACGTCGAGAACTCTTTGTCCCAAAAATTGCAATATTCCCTCAGTTTTAAGTATATTTCTGTGTTTTTAAATATAACCCAGGCAAAACAAATAATAAATCTGTTACTTCTCAATAATTTCTATCCAGTGATATTATACCGACGAGTTCAAAAAAAAAAAAAAAAAAAAAAAAAAAAGAAAGCGACGAGTTATTGCGTACAGTTTGGTCACTCGTTACGGTCCGCAATCCAGTTGCCAGCGGCCATTGGTTCCAAAAATTCCAAAAAATGAATGCATTGTTAAAATTGTTAAAAAATTCCAGAAGAACGTGTGCAATTAAACATTATCACTGTATCGCGTGTCAAATTCCGTTTGAAATTCCCTCCCCCCCAAAAGATTTGATAAATATATTGTTACGTCCACGCATCGGTGTTTGAAAAAGAACATTGTGAGCCACTGGCACAGTTTCCACAGGATGGACGAAGGATCCGAAGGTTGCACGCGTGTGGGTGTCGCTTCATTCCGCCAGGGCTGTCGGGGGTGGGTCACGGCCAGAGAGAAATAAGGGCAGCCCTCGGCGCAAGCCAACGAGTCTCAAAGGCTAGCTGAATTCCTAAATCAACCGAAACCGTTCCCTGAAAATATCCATCCCGGGTCAGCTGTACGGGGCTATTATGTTCAAGAATTTCTCCCTTTAAAAATAGCGATTTAAGAAGGGAAGGTTGGAGCCTGGACGGCGCAGGGTTCAACGACAGAAAAATATTCCTTTCGCAGAGAGAAACCGAAATTCCGACAAACGTGTTGTCTGCCTATCGTCCATGGACATTTCTTTTTCTCGATAAATCGAACATTTACGACTGCTTTTAAATTTCACCGATCCTTTTCTCTTTTCCGAGCCGACCGTTTGACTTGAACACATGGAATTCTGATTGTATCATTAAGATATAGCTATCAAACGTAATTCTTTACTTTGTTATATAATTGTTACACCGTAAAGAGTAACTATATTTTGAATTTTGTGAATTAAATAAAGAAATCGGAACAACGATCAGTGCAACGATATATTTCATATAAATACATATATATTTCATAATAATATATTTCATATATATGTGAATATTTCACATATATATTCACATATATATTTCATATAAATTTACATAACCATTGCTACTACCACAGACACACAGACGTAGTAATGTACCCATGCTATTTTGTTCTATTTATTAAAGAAACAAAAAAAATAAATAAATAAATAAATAAATAAAAGCAAAAACGAACACACGAGACTGACAGCGTTATTAGAACGCGATTTATCACAGCGAACCGCAGCCACTCCACCGCAACGGAAAAATCGGCGCGAAACGCGAGTTATATACGGGGTATTTGTACCTCGCAGGAACGGAAGAAGCCGAGAAGCGAACGCCTATTATAGGTAGTACGCGATGCGTGACTAATGGGCAGTAGCCGTAAGAAAGAATCATGCGAGATGCTAGGAATTCATTCAGAGAAGTCGAACGCGTCTAACGTTTGCGATATAGCACTCTATAACAACAGTGAGGCATATGTCCAAGGTCGAGATTCAATCCGTCAATTTTTATTTGATTTTTCCATTGGCTTTCATCGCTTCTGTTCATTCATAATTGTATTTGTTATATTTTATTTTTTTTTTTTTTTTTTTACCTAGAATACTGCTATATTAATTACAACGCGACCGTTAATTAATTATTTGCTACGATTTACGTGTAACACGAAGGAACCGATCGATAACTACGAAATCCCGAAACGAAGTCTCACAAACAAACTAAAGTCGTTGCAGCACAGTTTTCGACTGAAAATCGACATCGCCATGACGTCACAACAACGCCATCGATTATCAGCGATGATGACGTTACTGTTACGGTAACGTCACCGTCACGACGATCGTTACAGCGTCGATAATATAACGATATTATACGTATTAAATATAACGAAATTATATTATTATAATTTTACCGATATTTCTGAATATTTATACGTTTGTACATTTATACTGATATGTTTGATTTATACATTCTCTTCGTCTTTCTTCTTCAAAGTCGGAATCGAATTCAGAAGTTGCGTCTGACGAGGTCCGCGTGTGCGACAAAGAATGTCGTGGCAAAGACAGAGAAGTCTATCCTTCGAAAATTACGAACAACGAAACATTGATTATCTATGTACACAACGGAGTTATCTACATTGAATTTCTACTAAATCCACATCTGCAGCAAAAAAAGAAAAAAAAAAAGAAAAAAATCTGTGTGTCTATTATCTAATCTATATACGTGTCTGTAATCTGGAAAAAGGAAAAGAAACGGTACGAATCTAAAGTACACAGAAAAAATTCAGAATACCGGTGGTCTTATCGTTGAATTTAGATTATAATAGACAATTTAATATACAATTATAATAATATAATATACAATTAATAAATATAAATATAAAATTATAATAAATATAATATAGAATTTAAATTATAATTCTTGGATTTTAAATTATAATAGATATCTCTGTGGTATTTCAAGCAAGGAAATTTTAATCTATGAACTCCGATCTGTCCGAGAAGTTCCATTTTCTCAATTTTTCAATCTCTGAAAATTTTAAATTCCTCAAAGATTCGACCAACTTTTAAAAATTTTGAAAGTCTCTGAATAGCTGAATGTTCCGAGAGCTCACCAGTTTCTCAAAACTTTTATATCCGAGTATTTAATTTCGAGCGATTCTGATCTCTGAAAAATCCTTGAGAGTTATTCAGCTGGTGAATTTTAAGTCGACCGTAATTGAAGCTAATCGAGCAGATCGCGCGATCGATGTTTGGACAAGTTTTATTGCAAAATGACAGATTGTATATCAGAATGAATCATGGATCAAAATCGATATCAAGTTCGTCTAACTGAGAACGCTTTCCTTACGAGTTTAAACCGGTGAGGCCAGTGGCATTAACGCAGCTTTCAGAGAAACATAATAAATGAAAGCTGCTAGTGTGAAAAGCTTGGACCAGTAAATTCGAACGACTAGAAACGAGCCACATGGCTGATCGAGAAAAGTTATCAGCAGTGTTTGATCGAAGACTTCAAATCGAGTCTAATGCATCACGCCACAGCGTACGAGACGAATTAGGTGTGCATTATGCAATCCAACGTTTCTCGTCGTCTGTAATAATACAAGCTACAGAAAATATTAACCCTTTGATAAACATTTTTTTGTATCATCCATCAGTAATTTATTTGCGAAGCGTCGTTTCAAATAGCAATAATTAACGTAGCAATAATTAATTATAATAATTATTCATTTAATGCAAAATATTTGTTAATCATATCTTTCTAACATGTGATATCGTTTAAATTTAAAGCAATCGTCAACGTGCATCGCACGTTTGCTAAAGTAAGTATAATATGCAAGAGTTAACGACACAATAGTTTCAATCTCTGGAAAAAATGATATCCCTCGCCATTTTCTAAACTTTCGTAAAAAGCGGTAAGTTTGAGTCTAGTTTGCGTGAATTATTCCGAATTATGTGAACTGTCGAGTGTCAATTGACTCAGAAGTTTCTTCTTCTGAAATTCATTTGTTCTTCTTACGTTATTATTATAGGTTTTACTCTAGAATCTGTATTATACATCGTATCACGCAACACTAAATGTACACGTTCATTATAATTATTGGCAAATTATAAAAAGAGGAAGTCCAATATCCTTTCAAAAGGGACAGTCGAGTGCAAAGGGTAAAAAGCTCGGATAAATGGGTTGTTCATGATCTATCGGATAGTTGGAGATGGAAAACAGAATAATTTCGTTCAAAATTGAAATTTCAATCTCTCTCGAAATTCGAATTTTTTTTTCCCCCCCTCGAAACAGTAGTTTCCCGATTTCCATCGCTCAACGACATTTCAATTTTGTCGAAATTTCAACTCCCCTCCGAGCCTCAGTTTCCGGGGATTTCAATTTCTGGAAATTTCAATCTCCACGGATATTTCAATTTTTCGAAATTACAGCCCTTCGACTCTAATCCGGGGGGGGGGAGTTCGATTTTCAAAAGCGAAATTTTAATCTCCCCGAAATTTCAATCCTCGTGGAACATTCAATCTCGCGAAACTTCCAAATTTTCACGCTCCCCCCCCCCCCGATCAAAATTTCGATCTTTGGAAATTTCTATTTTTTTCAGATCCCAATTTCTCGAAATGTCAATTTTTCTCGAAGCTACAACCTTCCCATTTCACTGTCTCGAATCTGTTCTCATCTCCGGAACTTTAATCTCTCATATCGAGAGAGTGCACCGACCTACGAACTTCACATACGTTCGATCTAACAAAACTCGAGCTAACTCGACAGACCGACGGATGCACGAGATTAATAAAGAAAAAAAAAAAAGAAAAATTGAAAAAAAATGAAAAAAAGATCGAGTTGACAGAGCGATGTGTTCCAATGATTAAAGATAAAATCGATGACGTCGAATCGGCAGTGTGACGACTCGCGGCGGCTCGTAAACAGAGGCACGAGGTCACCGTGATTAAACCTCGCTCGTGAACGATGCTAAACGATCCAACGAGGTCGGGCACAGGCGTTGCGGCTTGTTCGTTTCCTCGTCGCTCGGCACGAGCAGAGATCTTTGACCAGCCGTTTGCACGTATCACCGACCTCTGGTCTTGTTTCTGGGCCAGACGCCTCGGACTTCCTCGTTTCGTCTTGAAAATATTAATTCACCTTATGCAACAGCGCCGGCAGATTTTGATCCACGAACTTTCCAAATTTTTCTTTCTCCTTTTTCTCTCTTTCTTGTAATTTCACCAGTCCCTGGACCTTCAAGAATTCTTTTTCTTCGACGAAGGGAAGATTCGTTTTAATCTCTAAATTTTGGAACTTTATGTATCTGAATATTCCAAATTTTGGAATTTCTAATTTTAGAGAGGTGAGGATTTCTTGCTAAATTTTGAAACTTTACATCTAACCATTCCAAACTTTGGAATTTCTAACTTTAGGAAGGTAAGAAATTTTGTAACTCTATATCTAACTATTCCAAATTTTTAAATTTCTAACTTTAGAGAGGTAAGAATCTCTTGCTAAATTTTGAAACTTTATATTTAACTATTCCAAATTTTGAAATTTCTAACTTTAGAGAGGTAAAAATCTCTTGCCAATTTTGGAACTATATCTAACTATTCTAAACTTTGGAATTTCTAAATTTAGAGAGGTAAGAATCTCTTGCTAATTTTGGAACTATATACATAACTATTCCAAATTTTGGAATTTCTAACTTTAGAGAGGTAAAAATCTTTTTAGAGAGTAAGAATCTCTTCCTAATTTTTGGAACTTTATATCTAACTATTCCAAACTTTGGAATTTCTAACTTTAGAAAGGTAAGACTCACTTGCTAATTTTGGAACTATATATATAACTATTCCAAATTTTGGAATTTCTAACTTTAGAGAAGTAAGAATCTCTTGCTAAATTTTGTAACTCTATATTTAACTATTCCAAATTTTGGAATTTCTAACTTTAGAGAGGTAAAAATCTCTTGCTAATTTTGGAACTATATCTAACTATTCTAATCTTTGGAATTTCTAAATTTAGAGAGGCAAGAATCTCTTGCTAATTTTGGAACTATATACATAACCATTCCAAATTTTGGAATTTCTAAATTTAGAGAGGTAAAAATCTTTTTAGAGAGTAAGAATCTCTTCCTAATTTTTGGAACTTTATATCTAACTATTCCAAACTTTGGAATTTCTAACTTTAGAAAGGTAAGACTCACTTGCTAATTT
Organism: Frieseomelitta varia; assembly: GCF_011392965.1. NCBI lineage: Eukaryota > Metazoa > Arthropoda > Insecta > Hymenoptera > Apidae > Frieseomelitta > Frieseomelitta varia. The sequence continues at coordinate 31,117 of NW_025110754.1, forward strand.
TGGAACTATATATATAACTATTCCAAATTTTGAAATTTCTAACTTTAGAGAAGTAAGAATCTCTTGCTAAATTTTGTAACTCTATATTTAACTATTCCAAATTTTGGAATTTCTAACTTTAGAGAGGTAAGAAACTCTTGCTAAATTTTGGAATTCTATATTTAACTATTCCAAATTTTGGAATTTCTAACTTTAGAGAGGTAAGAAATTCTTGCTAAATTTTGGAATTCTATATCTAACTATTCCAAATTTTGGAATTTCTAGCTTTAGAGGGGTAAGGACCTCTTGCTAAATTTGGAAACTTTTTTAACGACAGAATTGAATGAAAATTTGAAACTTAACTCGACGAAATAAAAAAAATTTCGCTCTTTCGGATTTTTCAAACTTTCAAGTCTCGAATGTATAAATTCGTCGGTCAATTTTTCAAGTTGTACGAACTTGAAGATCGCGTACAGAAGACCAGAGAAGATTCTCCTCCGTCTGGCGTGCATGTGCCCGTTGCTCGTAGGGTTACAAATAAACAACAGGCGTGAAAGTGGTGAAAGTGGTTTAAATAATTCGAGACAAGGGACGAGCCAGAATACTCACGGTTTAAACTTTTGCTTCATAGACCCATATTACGATCCCATTGCCCTGCCGATCGTGGATCCGCGAATGCAAACGCGATTGAATCGTTCGTTCGAACGTAATTAGCGGGGACAGAATGCGAAATAATGCGACGTTCTCACGCTCGGGAAGCTAGAACGACAGGATAAAGCAAGGTGAAAACGCGCGGCCGCGAAACGAGGCGAATTGTGCAATAATTGCGGAGAGGTGACCGGGTGTCAAGAGCAACGGAGACGTTCTTCTTTTTTCTTTTTTTTTTTTTTTTCTCTTCTTTTTCCTCGTCACGACGCATGTACATATAAATGTACAGACACCCAGAGGTCTCGTTAGCGACATTATCGGTGACTAACGATCGCGATCGCCAAGGTCTCTCGTTCTGCTCGGCTGATGCATCGCTCCGCTCCGCTGTCGCAGACTGTTGTCTCTTTTTGCGTCGAGGCTTTCGATCCAGCTTCGATTATGTCATCGTCCACGCTCTGCCTCCGCACCCAGCAATAAAAAGCTATCCGGTTCTCTGTGACGAATCGACGTCACGATATTTCTCATTTTTTTTTTTTTTTTTTTTTTTTTTTCGGGAGATACGAAAAGTATGTACATGGCAAAAATTAACTTGTTACTAAAGTAAATATCCTTTATATAATATAACTAAATAATTTTTAAAACACAGTGAGAAAGAATCACGTTTGAACGATTAAATTTAACTTAAAATTGATAGAATTAATTTTTTTCTATCTTGTATTTCGTAATTTCTCCATTCTATGTTTTTTTTTAAAAAGAAAAAAAAAATACGTGGGAAGAAACTTTTGATCCATTCTGTTGTTTGCGATACATAATTCATGCGAACTGAATAACACGTAGATACAATACGTAGCATGATCAAATTTTGCTCACAAATGAGAAATATACAAAGGAAACGGACGCATTGTAAATATTCAAAGCGCAATATGAAAATTAATAATGCAGTGTGTGAGTTTAAAATTATTATATGTTACTGTAGAAAATACTGGATTTACGATCGGCTGAATTGCTCGAGTTTACCGTACTGCTAACGATGGAATATTCCCGAGTCGAAGAACGTAGAGACACGCATATTATACACGTGGAATTTTTTTTTTCTTTTTTTGTCAAACGGACGAAGCCTTCAATGTTACCTGGATTCATTTACAATTACACAATCTAGCGTTTCAACCTACTCGATTGACTTTCATTTTGTGCTCGTTGGGGATTAGATGCTGGATTATTGATCGCATCGAGAGTGAATTGTCGTTATTTGATGTAAATGCATAATGATGCGTGATGCTGAATATATTTGAGGAAATTGACGAGATTGAACGTAACCAAGCGTGTATAACGAAAGACTGGATGAATACGAGAATCGATTGAACTGGATATATTTGACGATCGTTCGAATTGAAACGTATAATCGATGAGAATATGTGGGAATGCCGATTGCATTTGAGAACTGATGAAATTGAACACAACGGAGGATGTATAACAACGAATAGGTTCAAGAATATATAAAGAATGAAAGACTATAAGAGTAATGCTATATTCTATACGATAATTCTGTAATAAAAGGAAAAGAAAACGAGATTATATAAAATTAATCAATAGGTATCAATTATAATAAAAAAAAGAAAAAGAAACAGACAACTCCATTTCTCCTCCTACCAGGTCCATTTCGTGTTCAAACTTCGACCTACTCGAATCCCACGGGCATAGCTAAAAATTCGCACGAAGGAAAAAAAAAAAAAAAAAAGAACCACAGTGAGTTCTGGGCCATCGAGTCACAACTTTGTGGACAGTCGCAACTTTCGATTGAACGTCGAGCCTCGAGTAGGATGCACATCACCGAGAGAAAACAAGCCAGCTATTCCAGCGTTCCGTGCCCCAGTGTCAGAGCCTTGAACTTGAACCTGAACCGGTGGGCAGATCGTCCCCAGCTCGGTTTCTAGGTTGATCCGGGTCAGGTGTGCCTCGCCACGGGCCTTCGGATCGAGGTTAGGGCTGGATTTCTCTCTGACCGACCCGGTCTCTCTACCTGTGAACCTTCGACGAATCGCCACTTGGGATGACCCCCCCGCGAGCTACCGCGCACGCGCCCCATCGCTATTCTGAAAACGGGACAGCTGCCGTACCGCTTCCTTTCCCGCTCCCCTCATCGTCCCTTCTCGTCGTTGTAACCCCGTATCGACCTTGGCCCGTCTTCAGGTAGCTCGCAGAGCCTGGAGGAACGTAGCCACGCTTTTGCCCCCCCCCCCCTCACCTCCTCACCTCCCCCCACGCTCCACGGTGTCCTAACGACACTCTTTTCTTTCTTTTCTCTATTCATTTTGGGGAAAAAAAAGTTTGAAGGTGTTACAGCTCAGTGAGAATGAGTTTCGTGACGATATTATCGGAAGCTAGGACCAGAGGCTGTGGCTTGGCGCTGGTCTTGACGATGGTTCACTTGATTACTTCTACTACCGTGGAATATCAATTTTAATTTCGAGGTTCGAGCAGCTTCAGAACTTTTTTTTAGGTTAGGTTTAACCTCTTGCGCTGTCGTGAACTTTTTGCCCCAAAATTGCAATATTTCCGCAGTTCTAAGTATATTTAAGTGTAACTCGAGGCAAAACAAACGATAAATTTATCATTACATCTCGACAATTTCTATATAGGTGATATCGTACCGACGAGTATCGAAAAGAAAGCGACGAATTATTGTATTATACGGGGTTTGGTCACTCGTTACGGTTCGCAATCCAGTTGCCAGCGCCAGTGGTTAATGGATTTTTCGAATTTGTTTGTTTGGAGAATTCGGTGAATCTCTTCGCAGAGATTCTGATACTTGAACTTGGATGGCTTAAGTTCAAATTGTGCTCGAGTGTTTTCTATTTCGAGCCTATATAAGCGACAGAGAGGCAAAAGGCCAACGAACACGAGATATCTCTCTCTCTCTCTCTCTCTCTCTCTCTCTCTCAAGCAAAGAGCGGCGTTCCGGGAAAAGGAAATCCAGGAAGAACGACATCTGTTCCGGAGTCCCTGACCGCTGGGACACACCACATCCTCGCAATTACGCAGCAGTGTGCCTCTCGCAGTGTGTTGAGGTTTCCAAGCTGACAGTCTCATTTCTACCATCCTTTGTTCGTCGATCCTTCGAAGACGCGGCCGAAGAAATTTTTATTTCGCTCGAAGCTCCGTTTCGATAAATCGATAAAAAGAAAACGACAAATTCTTTTCAACAGGTATCTGTAGGTATCTGTAAGTTTCTTTGAACTCGAAGAGTCAGACTGTATGCATTACTTTTACGTATACCAAAATTTCTCATTCTTTCATATTATTTCTTGGTTTTGTAATATTTCATTTTACGGTTTAGCCGCACATTACCGTTTTATCAAGAGCAAATTAATTTTTACCAAGAGCAAAACTCACAAATGGAACGGATCGTCCTACGTAAAAAAAGAAAAAAGAAAACGTAACTCGACGACCGATGGCTGCGACGACGAAACTAATTGCGTGTGTCCACGCGTGCACGTACAGCGAGTATCTTCGCGTGCGCGAGCGTAATCTGTTTCCGCTTCTCTCTCCGGAGGGAGAGGCGATCCGAATCGCAAAACACGCGAGAACGACGTCGAGCCACGAGTCGCGATGACTGGTAAAAATACCGGTCGAGTGAGTAATTCCGTGGAAGAGCTTGCCGGCAGCGGCACTGCGAAAGAAGAGGGGTACACAAACGGTGACAAAAGAAAACGTGAGTCGATCGGTTGCACATGCACCGAACGGCCTTGAACAATCGCTTCGCCACGAAACCGACCGCTCCTCTTCTTGCGTGCCGCTCTCCCGCCACTTCCACTTCTTTGTCCCGTGCTCTCTCTCTCTCTCTCTCTCTCTCTTTCTCTCTCTGTGTCCTTTCTATGGTCGCACGACTCACGAATCCTGAATTTTGCGCGCGCGCGCCTTGTCCAGGTGCAAAATTTCCTTTCGAGTGTAATTCTATTCGTCCTTTAGACACGATGCAAGTTGACAAATTGTTAACTGGTTTAGTCGAAACGTTGTCATTTCATTGGCACGATTTTTCATGCAAGAATAAGGAGATTTCGCGGGACAGAATTCTTTCTTTTTTCCCCCGGGAAAGTTTAAAAGTTGGCGGGGCGCGCGGCGAACTTTAAATGTCAGCGCGCGGCTAACTTCAAACGTCGATAATTTCGAGGTGAAGTATATTTCTTTTATCCGATGCGTGTGGCTTCTTTTTTTCTTCAATTGAACTATCTTTTTGTAAGTAACTTGTACTTTAGAAATGATAGATCTGTTTTAAAGAATTCCGAGAGTCTCTTAGTTTCACAGACACCTCGAGGAGAAGCGAGGAAAAAAAGTCTAAAGAGAGAAAAATTAAAATCAAAGTTAAAAGGAATTCTTTTTAATCTCATCTCTCTCTCTCTCTCTCTTTCGTTACAAATCCCAACGTCCCATAGCCAACTTTCTTTTCAATTTAAAGTTTTAACAAACGAATCTTTTCCCATGTCTCTCGAAAAAAGTTTCAAAAAACGCAGAACTGGCAGCAGCCTGTACTTTTTTTACTAATTATTCCTTTTCTTATCGAATTAGTGCGTAAAATAGCGCTGCCTCGCTGTTACCATTATTATTTCCTACAATCGGCGCTTCTAATCGCGAGTTGTCGGTGTCTCTGATGTTAACCAGCAACGCAGAGGAAACCGGACATGATTACGGAGTCGCTTGAAGCTTCGTTGAGCATCGCGAGGTCTCCGCCACGCATCAGAGCCTCTCTTTCGCTATTCCCCTCGCGCTTTATCGCCACCCTTGCTCTAATGTGCCTCGGTTTTTTTTTTTTTTTTTGTTTTTTTCTCCATTGTTTCTTGCGTTAAACCCACACTCGCATCTCCCCTCCCTCCCCGCCATTTAATTCGTATGTTTACTCTTTTAACGAGCTACAACAACGGATTCGCAAGTCACTCAATTGCGAGAAACGAGAAAAATTTTAGGACCAGAATTTTTCAACCACGAACAGAGAAAAATATGTATTCAATGGTAGAACTCACCGAGCTCGTGTTCTTTAAACTAGTGGAATTGGTAATTTCCATTTGAACGAGAATGGTACTCACCTGAAACAGAAGAAAATAAAGTTAATAATTAAATTAGTAATTAATTGTTAGAGCAAGTCTTACACGTACGTGATATTTTTTTAACATCTTCTGTGAAAGGAATTTTGTAACTGTTAAACATTCGTAACGATTAAACGTTCGAATATATTAATTACTAAAAAATTATTAAACATCAAATGGAGGGGTCACTTTTGTTCTTAAATTGTTAAAAGTATATCCCATCACCTGAAATAAAAATTTTGAGAATATTCTTCTACGTGTCATCGAAGAACATCTCGTTAATAAAAAAATTCAACAAAAAAAAAAAGGATCGTATCAAAATACTGCCCCTCGAGCATCAAGGGAAATTTCCTGAGTTAAAAATTTGGTTTCGATGTCAAATTTGGAGATTTTCTTGGTAATTTCGAGAACGCGATTACTAATTAAACCACCGTGAGAGGGGTGGTATGAATTTTCTGAAATTTATTTCCATGGCTACATCGAGGGTGACGCGTTCAGCCACCTGTTGTTCCTCTTCCAACCCCTTGACCACCTAATTGCCACGGTTACACTGGCTTTGAAGCTCTTTGATCTCGATCCACCGGCCAATTCTGCCCGTGGAAATCTCTGTACACACGACACCACGTGTAAACACGTCTCCCACTTTTCCACGAGCTATAAATCTCGAAAATTTATGCAATAACGTTGACACGTACGTAATTATCGGCGTATTAACGAACTTGAAAGTGACGCGGAGTTTATTATTAAAAAAAAAAAAAAAAAAACCGTCTAACGACGAGCGAGAGTGCAAGTGAAAACTTTAAATTTAGAACGCAGGTGTGAAGTAATTGTTCTCTAATAAAAATCCATCGCTCTGGACGAGAAAAACGCGTGAAAACGCGACGAACAATTTTATTATCGTCAATATTTCTATTTAATTCCAAACGTCAAAATATATACTCCAGAAACAGGATGTTGAAAATGAATTTCCAGAACAATCCTCTGAAAATAAACTGCCAAGACGAATCCTAATAACAAAATGTAACTCTAAATGAGAAATGTGAGCTGAAAATTCCATTTCTATCTAAAAAAAAAAAAAAGAAACGATACAATTTTCAAAACACCCATCTTCCAAACGTCAAACGGAGTTCGAAGCGAACTGAAAATTCGACCTTTGCAACTTAAAACAAAGTCATCGATTTTATCGTGGAAACATGCGAGCAAACAGATTCAACGCCGCCCTTCGAAAAATTTCCACCCCGAAAGAGAGAAAGAGAAAAAGTGGCGACTGTTGCCAAACGAAAACAAAGATCCCGAGCGGGCTCGTGCAAAAAAGCAGCCCGGTTGGCTGATCGATTATTTCTTTTTTTTTTTTTTTTCTTTTTTTGTCCCCTGGGCTGTCGGCGATTCGATTCGTCGAATCTGGTGTACCTGTTCGCGTGCAGCTGGCTTTCCTTCCGCGCGAAATGCTCGCGCGGAGCAGAGAGGAGACACGTTTTGTCGACCACGTGAAGCCAAGTACAGAAGAGAGCAGCTTCTCGATCGTCGTCGTCGTCATCATCGTCTCAGCGTTCTCCGAGTCGTTGCAGGCAATCAGAACATTTTGTTATGGTAATTTCCGAGACGAACACGGCCGGACGCCGGCAGAGAGAAAGAGAGAGAGAGAGACTGTTTCACAAAGGACGCAACGCCGCGTTATTTGCATTTTTCGCGAGCCGGGCCGAGTCCGTGAGAAGTTTTTCGTTTGCCGCTCGGCGTGAATTGTCCGGCTCAATTCACACGTGCAATTCACACCGAGAGGAGCCGCCGCGATCGTCCGTTCGATCTTCTGAATAGGCTGCTCTTTCTTCTTTTCTCTCTCTGTGTGTGTGTGTGTGTGTGTTTTGTTAATTGGCGTGCTTCGACGTAAATGATAACAATATACCGCGCGTTCCTCCGTTCAGTTTATTTAAATAATTGCTACAGATTGGCAATTGAAATTAAAAAGCGACGAAGTTTTATCGTGCAACTGTCTGCATTATTATCTTAAACAGCCGTTTGCTTGAATAATTCAACTTCACGGAGCTGCTATATCGTTGAAATTATTACTTACAAGTTTTTATTATTTGTTAGTTAGCGATAGGTTGATAGGTGGTAGATAACAGCTCAAGTAATTTATTTGGCATTTAATTCACTGGTCGTTGCTTGAAATTGTTCATTTACCACAATGTAATAATAATTCAATTCGTTTCAACTGCAATTTACAAAGTTATAGGAAAGAAAATAAAGAGAAAATAAATTCGAAAAGTTGCCACGCTCTGCTTACTGTAACTCTATAAAACCTAACCCAATCAAATTTCGATTATCTGCCGAGGCAACGATACTTCAACGAGTTGAGTTTTACTTCAACATCGAAATGTATCCGACTTGAACAACAACCATCGCTCAACGAAAGATTGGTATTTCTGGTCGAAAGGATACGGAATTTCAACGATCACCGTTCTATAAACAGAATTCATCGTGCCTCAGAATCAGCATTCGCCGCGGTTCTGCGCATTATTCCCGAGCGTGAAACTCGCCAGTTACTCGCAGCAACGAATCATCCTCATTCATGAATTTCCAAGAGGCAAACGAACCGCGCCTCTTTTCCCTCTCGCGGGTATACAGTGTACAGAAGAAACAGAAGCAGCTTTAATTGGCCGTCACGGAAGGTTAATTGGTAATTTCTCTCACGCTCGCGAACCGTCTCACGCGGATTTCTGCTTTGTCAGTCATCCCCCTTTCTACGTCTGCCCGCTTTGGTCAGAAAAGAATCTTTCTCTCTCTGTCGCCTTTTCCACGTGACCGAGAAACAGAGAGAGAGAGAAAGAACTTCTACGTATGTACATCTCCCCTCGGTCGAGAGCTTAAATTTAAAATAATCTCGTTTGGACGAGAATTTTTCCAGAGACGAAAGCATTTTTGGGGAGGGAGGGTTTGGTGATGGAAATTTAAATCTTGAACATATATTTTATAGAATGAGAATAATTGCGTTGCATTGAGTTTAGAATTATTATGTTTATTATTTCGGAATGATAAACAATAAATTTCTTAAAATCATAAAATTAAATAAATAAATTACACATATTAATTTATAATTATATATATATATATATAAAATTAAATGACGAATTTAAAAATTTTATCTTCCGATGACCAAATTCATAATTTATTCTAATTGTTAAGTGTTTTAACAGTGATACAGAGTGAAGAGCACAGCTGTACCAATGAAAAATTGTCGATAATTTAAACTAATATGAAAGAACGATTTTTTGTACCGACAAAATTAAATGACGACAAAAGTTCGTCATTTAATCCTAGTAGGATTTTATCTTTAATTGTAATTCTCCTGTCAAAAACATACGGCATAATGTAATTAAATTAAACGAGAATTGTTAACAATATCTTCACATTGAAAAAGACAATTTCTTTTTCAACATAGTTCTGTACTGAGTTGTACAGAATTCGTGCACGTGAAGTTACGATTATATACGATTGTATACCTGAGGAAAGATGGACAACCGTGACATTCCAGCAGAGATTAGATTAACTCGCACCCTTCCACGGGATCGAAGCGGTTCTACAAAAAAAAGCTGAATCGAGCCACACAAAGTCTACACTGTTCACCGACAAAGAGTTCTTTCTTCGCTGCAAATTTTCCACTACACCGTACGTTCCAGATTCCTCTATCTTCCAACTTTCCCTCCCTTTGCTGCGACAATAGCTGCGAAACTCAAACTCTAAAATATCGTGTAGCTGTTACGAAAATTCGTCGCGAGATTTTATTTAAAAAAAATCGTCGGACATTCATCAGGATAGTTTTGACAAAAATTCTCAGCGAATAGTTTTATTCTTTGGAGAATTGTATTCTCGTAGAGCTAACGGCCAAGTATCACGATAAACTGAAATATATTTCTCTAAATTTACGATTTCAGGGAGATATATTTTTGTTATGGAGAAACTCTCTCTTTCTCTCTCTCTACCTGCATCTCCCCGGTAACAGTTTCCAATATCCACAAATGAAGAATGACACGGACGCCCCTCGAAAATGGAACTGAAATGGAACCCTCCCCTAAACTGAACCGTAATAACCGTCCCTCTATTCACCATGAAATGAGAAATAAAAGACGAATTGTATTATTCTGCCTTCGGTTTTTTTATTCTACCCACATAGTTCGGACCTGTGTTATCGCCGTGATAACCGATAAAAATCTCTGAATAACCTCACTGAATCGATCAAGACGGCACTAGGCCCTGGAAATGGTGGAAAAAAAAAATGCCACCGGTGAAATCGAAGAAAGGGAAGATGCAGCGAGGTAACGGTACGACCGGTAGAGATATATATCGGTGGAAAGCCGGTTTTAACATCGACCAGTTTCCTTCATAAATACCAGGAAAGCCTTAGGAAACGATCTTCCCGTGAATTTACCTACTTCGCCGCGTTTACTTTCAACCCTTTACACCCGCGCACCTGTTGACACACATCGCCTACCGTGCAAACAGGACACTTTATGTGCAGCGTAGATCCTAAACGGATCTACCACAAATAGAAGAACGTGCAATTACCGTAATTATTCGTGACGACGAATTACTGCTGAAGAAAGTGCTCGGAGGTTTGTCTTGAGAATTAATTGTCAGACGGCATGAATCAGATTTGATCGGTTTTCTTCTTTTCATCTCGATTTAGTCTTGGTCCTTATTAAATTTATTCAAATTTGTTCTAACAAATTCGTAGTTAGTGCTTGGACGAAAAACTGACGTAAATTGATTTATGAGTGCAAAAAAAAAGGTCAATAAATAACTATTCTACGATACGCATCTGTCAAGTATATTGATTTATTCACAACGATATGTCGATAAATCAGCACTAAAAAAGATTAAGATCATTCTACGACGTATAGAAATTTATTCCACTAAGCAACTCTCTATTTCGTCTGCTACATATTAAAAAAAAAAAAGAACACACCACTTTGAATATTTTTTGTATTTTTACATATTCATGAGCCTTTCCCAAAAAAATTTTCCCAACCGAGTGAAATCCTACAAATTTCAGTCGTTTCAATTTCGAGACGTTCTCGACTGTTACGTATATATGTGCTAACTGGCTACTCCAATAAAATGGCGCACCTCCTTCCAGCGGAATTCCAAATCCTACGTAACAGAGATCTCATGAAAATATCATGAGTGGATATTAATCTGCCCGATTCGAATCGTCACGGACGTAGATAGATGGTGGAGGCTGGATGAACGATGAGATTCGACGTTTCCCCGGGGGTTTTCGCGATCGAACCAGCGAACGAGATAGCAGCGCGAAGAGGGGCACGTGTCCCTCTGTGGAGCGAGGATTCACGCTGCCACGACCTGCATTCCGCGTTTAGCATTCCTTCCTTGACATCTCGTCGCTACCTCCTCATCCCTCCGTTTCTCACAGAGAGCGCTTCAAGGCCGGGAGTGGGCGCGGAAGGCACACCCGAGCATGCTAATACACGACCCTGATCGTCGATCGACGGCGATGACGTTGCTCGTTAAGCTGGTTAATACGGGGTGTGCGGGAAGTTACCGAGCGATTATGAAGAAAATGCTAATGGGACGGCGAGAAGGAGGAACGCCGGAACAAACGTAGAAAATGATAAAATTGCAGACAGTACAAGTAATAAATAGGACAGTACGATGATAATAAATGAACATTACGACAAAGTTTAGTCGTTAATGATAATCAATAATAAATGACTAATATAGAGAGTAGTACATATGATATTTCCTTGCGTTTCATATCATTTTATTATTAGTCATCATTATATAATATTTTTAGACTCGGAATAAAAAGAAAGAACAAATTCTATCCATTTTTTTTTTTTTTTTTTTATTCCATTTTAATAACTTACAATTTTTACGCCACTAATTTTTTTCTGTTCTTCGTTTATTTTCAGCACATCTTAACAGGATTTTCTTTTTTCTTCTGTTCTTTAATATTCTAGTTTCTCACGGTCCCCCCCGACTGTCACGTTACACTGTTAATAAAATTATATTCGACGCGAAACTGCAATTAGATTAGAACGCTCTGTGCGTAAAATAACAATTAAACGGTTCATCGTGGCAATCCCCGTTTAAGCTACTCAAATTGTTATTCAAAATGGTGAATGCTTTCAGGCAAGAGTTTTATATATATATATATATACGTGCAGCAATTTCGGGTTTCGCTTTATTAATTGCGCGGAGCCTGTTCATTAAGCGGCAGTAATTAGAAAAACCGCCTTCACGTCGACGCCAATGGTCGACAGAATGAATTCTGCACCGTTGCATTGCCTCGAAGGTCGAATGTGGGCGCTCAAGATGACGGATGCCACAGGCACATAGGATGATGAATTCAGCTTGTACAATTTTTACATTACACAGGCCTCCAAAAATACTTGGAAAGTCTCACTCGTTTCTTCTCGATCGAGTGAATCTTTTTCTGTTAAATTCCCTCTTTCTCTTCCTCAGTCAATCATTTCATCCTCTTGCTATCTTAAATCAAGAATTAATTTAACCAAGATTTAATTTAATTTAATATCGCTGTTCGTTTCTCCAAGATTTCGGACAACTGTCAATTATTCATTTTACGATCACTTCAAATTTTGTACAATTCCTATATAGCGTGTGCTTCGATAACCTCAAATTTTTGTGGCGAGGAGACCTTCCAATTAGAACCTTGAATCGTCAGAAGCAATTCCCAATTTCCAGTGATAATCGACGCGAAAAAATTCAAGGCTGATCGCGTGGACACGCACTTTGGTTGACCACTTTCAATGTTCGACCGATGAAATTTTTATCGTGTCCCAACTGCGTTTTATTTTTAACGTGGCCGTTTCTTCGCGATTGTTGTATCACGAACGATAAATAATTATCGCGCAACCGAACACGCTGTTCTCATGCAGAGAAATGTTGCAAGAAATTGCAGTCAAACTTCGAAATTCAAGATCTTCAGGGACTGTACATAAATATCTCACATACCCATAAACTTTTAAAAAAAGAGACGCTATTTTTATGAAAAAAAAAAAAAAATACTTTTTGTCAGTTTCAAATTTTGATAAAAGAAAAACTATTTTTCTACTTTATAGAAAAAGTAAATTGCATTCGTTCTATATTTTTGAAGTAGTCTATATATAAAGCGCAGCCATGACAACAGTCAGCGCCACCACAAAGCTCTCACAATCTCGAATGAACTAACGATATCAATCGCAAGTGGTTACACGAGCACGGTAATAAAGAAGTAATAGTTACGGCAGTTGCTTCCTGAAGAGAGTGTCTTTCTTCTTCATTCTGTTTACTATTCTTCTTTCTTCTTTCTTCGAGAGGAAAAACCACAATCTGTTTTCTAACGAAACCACTCGATGACAATTTCGGTGTTTCTCGCTAATTGTTTCCTTATGAGGCTCGTTTTATTAGTATGACTGGTTCGAGGAAGATTACACGGATAATTTCCATGGAGTTGCTTCGTTCTCATCATTGTTGAATTTTTATAGAATTATCAAGGGAAATTTGACAGGCGAAAAGAGAAAAAGATCCTTCATATTCAAGAAGAGAATGCGAATTTTCGCGAAAATTCTCCTTGCTGTTAAATTTAATTTAGTTTAAATTTTTTTCCCTTCTGATACAATTTTTTACCTTTTATCTTCTTTTCTACGTTTAAATACTGTTGGCGAATTTTTCTCACAAAGGTGCTTTAACCGAAGAGACAAATACAGAAGAAAAGAGGCACTGACCTGTGCTACGAAGATAAGACAGCTAGAACAGCTGTCAAAAGTGATCAAGTCGGGCTAGGTCATTGGCCCTACAAATATTACCTCAAGCTCAAAGAAAGAGTTAGTTAAATATCAATCTGATTTCTCCAATAAATGTTACTTCTTTCTCAATATTTTCTACCAATGCCAAAATTAAATCGACTCATATACTTCTTTTATCCAAACATTCGAATCCCAATGAAAAATTAAAAAAAGAAGAAAAAAAAAAGAGGTTTCGATTCCACTACCTCAATCTCCAAGGTTACAATTCAATCCGTCTCAAAGAGATTGCGAACGGATTAATGGTTTCTCGCTGGAAAGATAGGCAAAAACGAAGCAAAGAGATCGAGAGAGAGAAAGAATGAAGTTAGAAGGAGAAAGGGGAAAGAGAAGCTGGGGCGTTAGAAGCATCACTGACCTAACACGTCACGCGTAAAGGCCAGCCGTGACGCGTGCAGATCGCGCGCGCCAGATCGGGTCAAGGTTGCATACTTTACAACAGCGAGGCAGTTTCCACCGGAGGAAAATAGGGCACCGGTGACGAAAGCAACACGTTAATACTCCGGCCGTGATGATAGCGAAAGGACGACGTGTCTGTCGGGTCACTTGCAACCCGACCTAACCTCAACGCTTCGGGCCAAACTTCCTGAACCCTGGAACTTTCTAACTACGCCCCTTCCAACATCCAGCCGGACATCTTCGCCGTTTTATCGATGGTCAACCCGGGATAATTCTGACACAAAGACGGAATAAACGGGCACTCGGAGCCTTGAATGTTTAATTTTGCTATTTGACGAGTTATGTTTCGATACATCGTTATAGATGATAGTTAACGTAGCAGGCTAAAGATGACCAAGATATTCTGGTCACGACCTTTTAATTCAAGAAACAACGTAGCCAGTTAACTAGGCTAAAAAGAAAAAAAAAGGATCGACTTTAACCACTTGCGCTGGCAACTGATTGCGGACCATAACGAGCGACCAAATCGTACACGATAATTCGTCTGGATAGAAATTATTGAGAAGTAATAAATTTATTATTTGCTCGCCCTACTTTGTTTTACTTAAGTATACTTAAAACTCAGAAAATATCGCAATTTTGGAACAAAAAAAAAAAAATTCTCGACGTGCGCGGCAAAGAGGTTAAAGGTCAGTTATTATTTGTCTACCTAGATTAAAAACCTAGGTATCCATAGGGAATTCTAGTTAGAAAACGACAATAGTGATATCAAACTCTGAGAAACTGATTAAAGGAAATTTTAACATTTTTTAAAAATCGTATCATCTCTGTTGATAACTAGGGATTGAATAGCTAGAGAATTGCAGTTCCAAAGTGGAGCAACGCTGAATGACGACAATAATTAAACAATAATAAGTTGCGCAACAACGGCGAGAAGTATCGAGTTAAGGGTTGAAAACAAAGAGAGGTGGCCATGAGCAATTAATCACGGCATGAAAATGCAAGGGACGATGTCAATCGAGCCACTGTCCTAACCGGTCACGTGTAAAGGCCACTCGTGACGCGTGTCGGTGATCCCAGACACACGTCTCTTCTATAAAGGTTGTACATTTTACAACATTCGTGTGTACGTCGAACAGAAAAAAAAAAGAGAGAGAGAGAAAGACACGAACTACGTCAGAGGGGAGCATCTCTGACGAAAGCAGTTATTGAAATGCCAGCGGAATGCGAAGTGACGAGAAAGAAACAATGAACCACTATATGCTTCCTCTGTAATTTTAGCAATACTTTACGAGATTAAAAAAAAAAAAAAAAGAACCTTGACCGTGAGAAACATGAAATAAAAAATTAATCTTTACTGCGCTTATTAATAACCAATATTTTCTGACAAATTCTTTAAATAATCATTTTCTCAAGAATCTCAACGAAGCGACCAAAGTAATTAAAAATTTGCAGAATAATTCTACGGTATTTTATATAACCTTTAACAATAATAAATAACAAATTTTGCGGGCAACGATACAACAATTCACATATGTATCTGGATCGTTTCGTCAATCTTTTCCCAAGAAATCACCAGGAAACTCGACACTTTGGATACACTTCTAGAT
The DNA here is from genome assembly GCF_011392965.1 of Frieseomelitta varia. Lineage (NCBI taxonomy): Eukaryota > Metazoa > Arthropoda > Insecta > Hymenoptera > Apidae > Frieseomelitta > Frieseomelitta varia. The sequence continues at coordinate 46,654 of NW_025110754.1, forward strand.
CCAATTACACGTTACAACAGACGGATAAAGCCGATCGATGAAGGAGAAAACAAATTCCTCTGGTGAAAATTCACGTCAGGTGATCCGGGCCATTCTCGTTATCGAAAGGAGATCCATCGTCGATAAATTTCGTGGCCTTCGACAAAGCGAAGGATACGTACGAATCGAATTCTCAAGGGAGTAGTGGACCAGGATAGGAGGGTCGAGAATAACCACAGGCGTGGTGGGAAGCTGAAAGGCGCGGGGCAGGGAAATATGTCGATATCTGGCTACGACCTAGATATCCCAGTTTCCCGGGAAAGTGGCGGCGCGACGCCCAGACGTACCAAAGAAACAACGTTCCATGGTGATTTCGAGAGCTGTGTCAACAACCTTCTCACGACATTATTTTCGTCCGAATCTCCTCCCCTCGTTGAGAAAATTTTCACAATTTAATGATCACTTTAATGGTCATTAATTGTCAAGAATTTCCTAGATATCCCTAGATAGACATTTAGCTTAGTTGTTACCAGAATTTTCTAGAAATCCACAGTCCAATTTACTGTCGCTTGTTAAAAGAATTTATTCATGAAGGTGGAATTTTGCTATGGTCAATGTTATTTGTAATTTCCAAATATCACCACCGCGTATCGTTTTAAACTCGCGAAAAACCAATTTTCGTGAAAAGCTCCGGCGTACGGTTGTGTTCCATTAACAGATATCGGCCCGCCCGTTTATTACGCCATTTCGCGGATTTTATAATCCTGCACGACGGTTTATGGAGTGGATTGGGGTGTACATCGGTAACCCAATTTTCGGCAGAGACTGCACACACGGGAAATCGAGATTCACGACCCTGACCCGACAACACTCGGTAGTTTCGCGGAAAACGCGACCGTGTCCGGAAAACGAACTTCGCGAGTGACACACTGGCTATTCTTTTTTTCTTTTTTTTTTTTTTTTTTCAGCTGAGGGCACGGCAATTCATCACTTTCCGCGGAAACAAAAGGTGCTCTCTCCGCTCTCCGCGCTTTATAGCGATTTATAGTGACTTCCAATAAAATTTAATAGAATTTTTACTCGTTTTACTGGACAAGAAATAATAATAAAACCTACCTCCCACTGACAGTGGCGTCGTGTGATTTTTATTACCTAACAATAACGTATGTGATTTTCTACGTTTAGCGACATCTTCAGCATAAATATCTACAATCGCAATTTCTTTTTTCCAATACTGTCCCCAAAAATACATACACAATGAAAATCCCTGCGCCGCAGAATCTGGAATATCTCGGTTCCAAGAAATCTGGCAACGAGGTTAGAGAAAACTCGACTCGTGTCGTCGACTCCGGAGAAAACTGCTATTGCACTCTATAGAAGTGAACGTGCGTGGCGAACCAGTACACGATGTACGTGCCACGTAACTACGATGGGGTAGACAATTCTGCACGGTAACTGGAAAGGAGAGAAACGCCTCCCAGCAGGCCAGTTAGACCGGCGGAAAAAGGAGGAACGAGGTTGCAGCTAGAAGAGAAGGTTGAGGTCTGAGTTCGAGGCCAGCTTCCTCACTTTCCCACACTCGCCGCCTGTGTTACGTGGTTCGCGTAACGCGCGCTCTCCTGCAACTCACAGGCTCACCTACATTCTTCGCTTTGGCGCAGCGTAAACGAGACACCTACACCAAGCAACACGTTGGTTGCAACTGCCGTTTCTCTGACGCCATGCCTCGCCAATGACGACCAACATGATCATCACTTTTCTCTGGTTTGTTGTTATTTTTGCCATGATGCATTTGGAGTTTAAAATTTGTCCAGCTTCCACCATCCGTGCAGAGAGACGTAAGGTAATAGTAGGACTGGGAAGTTATTTTTAAACAGATTTTTCTAGCCTACGTGCTTCCTTTCATTACCACGTGGCGTATTTTTAGACTGTAGACGTCGTCGCTCGTCGTAGCGCAGACTTAAAAATTTTATTTTAAATGTACTTTATCTAAGCCGCTATCTCTGTTTGCGTATTCTTGGATCATCGATCCTTGTCCTCATTTTTATTTTCTTTACAAAATGGTGAAGCAGTTTAAAGTCGTAGAGTGCAACGACGATAAGTATAGCAACATTGGCATCGTTAGATGATGTACAAAGTATCATTCGATAATTCTGGACAATTCGATCGAGTTTGCCACCCAATGAGAAGGTGTCCCGATATTTACGAGAAATTCGATACAACGCGACTGTAGTTTTCTCACAGATGCAGAAAACGATAGCAACCGTCTGGAGATTTCTCGACGGAGGGGCGGACCTCGATTGCATTTATCCAGACGCCGGTGTAGAAACAGACGTAGCCGAGCACCATTTTGCCATTGTGCGCGGAGGCGCGTGAGAAAACGGCCGCGAACGAACGAGGCTTGAATTCAACGAATTCCAAAGATTCGCACGATAAATGTCGTAGCCCCCCGTGATACCGTACCGCGGCGAGAATCGGCCGTCAGGATTTTCTTCGCAGAGCGAAGCGGGCAACGCGCTCCGACGGTTGGTCGTGTGAAAACCCGCGATTTCTCGCCTATCGAGAAAAACCGAGATCGAATCGCAATCGGGATCGGGGCAATCCTAACCTGAAACGTGTTTCTAAGATAAGACGCGTTTCTTAGGTTTCCGCGTCTACAGTTTCTTCCACTGGCAGGGATGGTCCTCTCACACTTTCGCGAAACTTGGCCTCTCAGAGCTGCGAAAGTTACGGAGAATTTTAGATTCCAGGCTCGTCGAGACTCTGGAGGCTGAAATTTTAAATTCTCAGTCGTCGCGAAACGTTGGTAAGTTGGTGAATTTTGTATCTTGAAGGCTCGAAGACAAGATTCGACAGCTCGAGACTCGACGGTTTATCAGGATTTCACGAAATCACAAATCTTCGCACAATTTTTTTTTTTTTTTTCTCCTCGTATCCACAGAAATAACGAGCTTGCGCAAACATCCACCATCTCTTCCAAACTTGTTATTACCAACTGCAAATCAAGTGCCCACTCGTCTCATCACGACAGGACAATTTACATTTTGCATGCAATGGCGCGCAATTTTACAATTAAAGCCTTAACAACTAAGTTCATTTTTATTTACAATTTAGTGTTCGCTGCTACGTTCCACTGGCAGATTTGGAAGACCGTAGAAAAACGTATAAAAAAAATAATCGATCACGCTGTTACGTTCCTCTCTGACTCGAAAGAAATAATCGCCGACAGCTCTTGAATAACCCGCCAGCAGCAGAGGCTCGTATATCGCCTCGATACTGACTCACCGGCCGTTACATAAACGTCGGAACGACACTTCTATTATAGAGTTCGCGAATCGTTCGGCGAATCCTGTTGGCCAACGGTCAATGTCAGGAAACGTGTTCGAGCATCAACGTAAAGAAGAAGAAATTGCCGGGGACAATGTTCCACCTCAAGGATATCTACTCTACACGGTAAGAGACGAGGAGACGATGAAACAAAGAGAAACAACAAGAGCTGTCAGACTCTGACCAAATAAATAGAGAAAGAGACAGACTCGAATTTCGTAGAGTTATCTGTTGGATTGGCTTCGTTAATCATACACGAAGACTGCAACTTGTATCGTAACTTTTCACTGTTCGCGATTGTTACAAGGTTTATCTTAAACAAACGAAGTTAAAAATAAAACGAAGGAATTTCAGAGAAACGTTTCGCTCAAGATTCCGCCAACTGTTGCAGTCGCGTTAAACGTTTAGCGAACTTTTGTAATTGTATAATTAAAAATAGAAATTCTTGTAACCGTTGCAACTTCGTTGCATAATAATTGAATCGATGCATAGGTTAAATTCTAACAGAGTTGTTCATTGAAACACCATTTACATGAACTATGTTTGTTTCGACGAAATTTCAGTTAATGCCCAATTAAACGAACTGCTGCCGATCAAATTCACTCGTGCGAGTATGAACTTACCGTATATATGTAGGTATGGACGGGGGGAAGGGGGATCAGTGAACTTTCAGTTGCACAAATTATAATTTAACAAACTGTTTGTTGCCTGACAAGTTCACATAAATGGAGTTCTAGCTGTATAATAATGAATCACCCAAATAATTAACAAGCTCAACTTGTTAATGTTAATGGAAATTAGAATATAGATAAATTTATCATGAATACCTTGTGCAAAATATCGTTTGTGTAGAATTATATTTTCTGCTTAGTGTATTAATATTGAAGATGATATTGAGAATTCACTGCTGAAGTGCAAGGGCCTGATATTACAATTCTTTCGATAAAAACGTAAAATTGTTAAAAAAAAATCTTCGGTCTAACAACCTTTGCAACAAAGCTAATCCGTCACACGTAACGATAATTATCGTAAAAACTACAAGTGACAATGCTCTTCCCACTATTGCTTGCACGTAATTTTAAACTCCGAGGGAACTGGTGCTCATCATGCAGCCGAAGAAAAACGCAATTAGCTGCTCTTGCACCACGACCAAGTTTCTCTTCTTCTGTTGTTTGTTTCTGCCACGCCAACGTGTTCGTACGCGACAGCAGACTGTTTCGTAAGAATGGATCTCGAAGAAACTAGCTTTAAAGCATTTTCCTTTCACGACATCTTTGCACCAACTGCTACCCAGCTAGTTTCAAGACGTCTCTTTGGCTTTTCATTAAAAGCACCTAAGCAGAGAGGCAGATACTTCCTTAATACTTCTTCGTCCGAGTGTACCTCTGCTCCAGCTTATGTAATTATGTCTAATTATACGTTCCTCGCTAGAATCATTTTTTTCCTTCTTTCCTTGTTATCCGCGAGGACACCTCGAGAAGGAAAAAAAAAAAAAAAAAAAAAGAAAAAAGAAATACAATGGCAAGGAAATATAAATCTCGTTACTCGAAGACCGAATACAATAGTGTGATGGTAATATATTTGCGAAATGAGTTGGTTTGCTGTTGTAAATGATCCTAGATTTGGCGATATTTTAGATAGGACGATTCACATTGTTGTTCCACACTTGAAATTCTTCTTTAGGAAGGTTGGATTTTTATTAACTTCCTTTATTATTTAGCCGCTTTCAATTTTTTATCCACTGTGGGTCTTGGGAAATAAAAAATAAATTTTCATTCAATTTCAATCTCCCGAAACTCCTAAATCTAAAGCTTCGATCTTTCGAGCTTCAATCTCTCGACTTGATCTCTTTAATTTCACAAGATAACGCCAAATCCCATCCGAAAGAAGAAACACAGCCGTGTCTTGCGTCTCCTCGTGTCTGTCAAGTTCAGCAGAACTTCTGCGTCGCTGTCCAGTGGCAGGGAAGAAAAAGCTGCCGAGTAGTCGGGCGGATTTTGCAGACGAGCGAATTCGCGATGGTGAATGTCAGACGATGAGTCGATCGTCAGCACGTAGAGAGGAAAAAAGAAGACGGAAGTGCTCAAGGACCACGGTGATCGTCGAGTGGCTCCCATCGGACAATCACGAGGGGGAGTACACCGCGATCTCTGCCGGTGTGTAGATAATCGGCCCAGGATCGAGCCACGCGACTGTCGGCCGATTTCGTAACCCCGCTTTTCGAATTTCCTCCTCCAGGTCGCTTTCGTAACGATCCCCACGTACAGCCAGCAGTATCTAATTTCGCAATACCGCTTGTAACTCATTGTCGAAACTGCGGGCCCCTCGTTTCTGGCAAGATTTCTCTAGTAACTTTACTAGGCCAATTCATATTCATTGGGTGACTGCGTGTTTCTTGTCGTAAACAAATTGTTTCTTGTTATAAATTAATGTAACCCGATGCTGATCCCTGTTGAATCATAGAGAATTCCGAGCAAGTTTCTTGTTTCTTCACTTGACTATGTTTGTTAGACCATCTTTGCTTTACTGTGCTTGCTCTTTGAAGATGTGAATTTCATTTTCTTCCCTCTCGAGAGAACTCTGTTTCAAATTCTGAACCAAAGTAAATTAATGTTTAATGATGTTTTGTTACTTAACATGGTAATATGTAAGATCACATCCAAATATTTATGTATAAGCCTATAAACTCATTCTTGGTTCAATATATATTTATGATCAGCCGAATGTTATTTTCACACGTACGATATTATGCAATCTACCTGTTCAGAACGTTTGTCAATCATCGTGATTGCAGCAGGATCGAATTCCTTTATTAGCGTGCTCACTTATTTGTCATCAATAAATTCCTTAGCCACACTTCCTTGTTTTATTGTTCTCCGTACGATAAATATGAAAATTTACTTTTATTCCGTTAATTTACGCCGGAGCTCTCAGTGACACATAACAGCGACGTTAAAAAAATAATGATCTTTTCTTCCTTACTTACAATTAGTGGTCTTTTCCATATTTATCTTCTTTCTGTTTCTTTTTCAATGGTTCTTTACCGCTTTATTCAACTGTTTGCTTTACCTTTACATTTTTAACTTTGTTACTCAATTGGAAAACTTTTTTTTTAAATATTGCCTTTGAAGTGTTTTCACATTTTTAGATCATTTTAAAATCACTTTGATATTGCTAAAAGTGAAGTCTTTAGTTGTATCGATCATTTCCCGGAGTTTTTAAATTAATAAATTCAACGTTTTTACTGATGGTCACTCATTGAAGAAATTATTCCCTGATTATTTTCAAAAATTACTTAGTTTTCATTATTCCAATCATTTCTCTTGAAATAAAATTTCCACTTTCAGATCTTCAAATAAAAGTTGTAAATTCTATTGTCGTAGATGTGTAATGGTAAGCCGTATTTCCTCGGTGGAAAATATTCTCCAGCGTGTAAAGTTGTAGTGTTAACATACTTTCCAAGTTTTACACCGGTCGAGAGGAAAAGTATGCCTTTTATGGGCTCTTAGACAATGCGCCGATCGGTTCTTACTACAAGCTGCCATTTCCTTTCGTCGATTTCCATTATGAAAAAGTGAAACTGTTTCATAACTTTATGTTTTGTTACTTTCCTCTGACCAATGATGTAGCTTGTTTTTGAGTTTCTTGAAATATTCTTCGTAAAACTAGTTTTAGTTAGTCTCTACTTTTGTTAATAATGCTAAATACTACAAAAAACTAAAATGACTAAATAGAACTTCGAATTTAGTGTTAAATTTGTAAAAAAAAAAATACTCCAAGTTAAAATAAACAAAATCTACCCATAATAAATTTAACATCTGGAATTCAGACATTTTATTATTTTACTTAAAATAATGAACTAACAATTAATTACTTTTTACTAAAATTAACACAATCAACTACCTCAAATATAAAGCTAATATTCTGTGACTTTAATTAATTAGGGCATTTGATACTAGAATGAATACAAAAATTATTTGCACACATCTGCATTTTCTAATTAAATACTTTTTAATCACGTTTTGCATCTTATTTCCATAGTAGCAACTTTTTATTATCAAAGCATTTATTATGCATTTTTATGTTTCAGGTTGTATGTTCACAATTTGATGAATGGTCATCAGCTATAGCAATTGCAACGATGGGCAAATAGTTTTTATATCATACGTATGATATTATATCACAGAGGTTCAGATACTTTTTTGTATCTCTAGTGACCTGCATTTTTATAATAGCACAACATATTATCTGAATATTAGAATATTAAATAACAGTATATAATATTTGACATTAAGCTGAACAACAAAATCTTGAATAAAACTAAGACTATTAAGAATTATTTGTGAGAATTCTACCTACAAGTATTAATAATTAGTGCTTGAAAGTTTGTGTATCCATATTATTACCACTGATTCCATTACTGTGACTAATATCTTACAATATTACTAATATAATCTACCTATGTTTATGTTAAATTATAAAGCATCAAATATTACACACACACACACAAGAAAACTATATCTACAATTACCATTAAGAATCTCAAAATTTTGTTTCATTGTAATACTATAATCTATTTAATATACATAATTCTGCATTGCAGACAAATTTAAAAACATAAAAATACACAGAGAACACACAGTATACAAAAATGTATACAAAATATCTAAAACATTACATTTGTTATAATTTGTACCAGATAAAGCAGACTCTCATTTAAATTATACTTACTGTATTCAGAAAAATATAAATTACATAATAAATCACAATGTAACCAAATATACGAATCACTACCAATATCTTACGTCAATGAAGCGTCTACTATTAGAAAATCCAAGCACAAAAAAATATAAAGTTGCACAGAAGTATTCTAAAGCTTTCCACACTGTGTTTCATCAAACTGGAATAAATAATTTCCCCCAGAAAACGGAGTTTTTTAAATAATTGTCCAAGGGAAAGGAATGTATAACATAATGATACGTTCATTCTACAAATAGAAGCCAACTTTGCCAGTCTAAAAGTTGAATTTCTACATCTCGACCACGATATAGTTGAACTGCTGCTGAATCTGCGAAGGGGGACTTACGCGGACAGTAAAAACTGGTCGAGCGAGTGCGCCAAGTAAACGCCATTCCTTCCTAGCATTCTCGTGTCCTCGTGAACCGAGGACGCCTCATCCCGTTTCTAACCATCTAACGTTCCAACATCTTTTTAACATTAGAAATTGAAATCGAATCGTACTCTTCTAATAGCAAGAAATAAAAGAAACACGTTCCATTTACTACCACGAACGTCTAAATTTTTTCCATAACCACGCGCGCCATTAAAATTCACGAGCATAAAAATTCAAATTTTGCAATCTTTGTTATGAACTTACGGGGAAATAACAATTAACGTTACTGGAAACGATATGTGAAGCGTATTTCCGACCGTATTTACTCGTTGTTCAACGCGTGAATGTTTAACTGATACTGAAATGTACAAATGTTGTGAGACGACACGCGGCGGTAATGTGTATAGGTTAGAAAATTTCGCGTGAATGGCATGTACATTAAGAGGTCAATGATCCTTGCTAAATATTGCATGCAAACGTCGATCAAGCGTGTTTCCTACCTCGTCTCGTCGTAGAATATCGTTGACAGACGACTAATGAACACTCGCAACAAGCTGTCGTTAATTGTTCACCACCTTTTCGCAATTTTTCGCGAAATTACGCCGCGCCAGTTTCGATTTTTCAACGGGCGCCAAGCGAAACTGTGCTGCCATCTGCCGGTCAAATTGCGCAGTACGAGTAATTCCCTAGTCTGGCAGATGGCGCGACAGGACTTTTTTGAGCGCCACTTTACAAAATGGTTTTCGAGACGTTCAAAAATCTCTCTCGTTTTAATCGATAATTTGCGAACAGTTAAACGACGTATAGGCAGCATAGAATATTTCTAAAGAAAATGAAAGAAATATGAAAAAATATAACAAAATGTAATAAACATGATAAAATAAGAGAAACATAAACGAGGATTTTCAAATTGTAGAACATCGTACACGAGCATATGTGTTTTGATATGTGAAATGTTGATCTCTAAGAATTAAACGAAGAGTATAAAATACTGTAAATTAAAATATGACAGGCATAACTTACAAAATAAAATTTTGATATAAAATTCTGGATATGCACAAAGATATTTACGATATATGTAAAAGATATTGAAAAAATACTTTCGAGAAGTAAAGGAAACAAAATAAAAAAACCTGGCACGCCAGGGGAGAAACAAAAATATGATAACCTTCGATCGGAGTAATCGTTTCGCTCGTAACAGTCGTCGCCAATATAAATAGCAGGGAAATTTCGCACATATTAAAACATCCCCGTCGAAGTAGAATCAAATTTTTACACAAAATTTTTCTCTCGCTCGAAAATTAGTTTCGAAAATGGAAAAACTTTTATTCGACAAATCGACAACTTTTTTCAATCAACTTTCAAAATGTTTTTTTTTTTTTTTAATTCCTCTTTCCCATTTTCCCGCGTGTATCCGAGAATCGGTTTTGAAAAATGGAAAAACTTTCATTCAATAAATCGACAAGTTTTTTCAATCAGCCAACGAAAACTCTTTTCTCTCTTTTTTTTTAAATTTCTCGTGCACTTTTTACGTCGTCGGGAAATTGATTTCAGAGATGGCGAACAAGAGTTTCGTTTCCGTTTCGGCGAAAACGGCTGAAACGACTCGCTAAATTCGAAATTGCTGGCCAACGAAAATTGCAAGTTGCACGACGGCGTAATCGGTTACCTGGCGGTCGAGTTGCGAGCACGAGGTGCCCTTATCTGACCGTGATAACACGGATCGCGATAAGCTAAGGTAAAGTACGTCCTGGTGCCCGCACCTCGGCACCAGCCCGATATCGTGCGACCTAAATTCGCCAACCTCGCGTTGGTCATCGACTTCTATCCTCTATCGATGAACACTTGTTTCCCTCCTAGTTTTGAGAAATTGTTCCTAAAACTCTGTGAATATTCCAAGTATTTTCTAATAATAATAATAATTACTATATTGCTTCGCTGTGTGTACTTTTCGGCAATTGAAACTATCTAAAATAGAGTAATTACAGTCGTGTTATCGCATCAATTTCGTTCACTCAAATAAAGTATAAGATTGCATGTACATAGAATTGCAATTTACTCGCCAGAGTGTTAATTTCGATAGAAATTTGATAAAATTTCGTTGCACGGAGGGCGATACCGGCTCGCAACAGGAACACGATCTATCATGAAATCCAAAGTACCTGCTTCCGTAAGCAACGGGTCTCGCGTGTTTCCACGTAAACGGGCTAGGAAATGGGCCGATCCTCCATCGGTGAAGCTTGCCGATGATGGGCGGAGGGAAAAAGCTCGTTTAATTTCTTCAGGCATCGATCAGGTAACAATCGCGATTCGCGAGGAAAATACCAATTTAACGAAACCAGGCATTCGAGAGCCTCCGAAATACGACGAGGTTTCACCGTTTGAGACCTCCTTTAGAAAATTGGCAGTTTGCTTCGAAAGTACAACTTGCATCCTCACTAAACTGGAAATGAAATTCAACGCGGAGGAAGAAATATATTTAACAACGGGGAAAGAAACTTTGCAAGGGTGACGAATTGAAACGAACTGTTGCATACAAGCCTGCGTTACAAATCGAAAGGAAAACTGAAATTTCCAGCTAAAGCCAATTGGTTTATCGGTCAAAGCAGATAAGAAAGAATTCCGCAAGAAGCACGCGTGCTACGTGAATCATCGTGAAAATTCGAAGCAGTGTTCATTCGGTTTCGATTCGCAAACTGATGTGGGTCAGGCATGGCCCGCACAGATGATACGCCGATAGTGTTTCTGATAAGCGAAGCGACTGACTGATTACGCACCGACGACCTGCATCAACGCCACACGTACGTATATACAAGCTTGTTTCGACATTTCTCGACGATAACTACTTTACTTTTTTTTCTTTTTCTTTTCTTTTTTTTCAATTCTTTGGATCTTCGTTTTTCTTTCAGAAAAAGCATTAGATAAGGACGAGAGGCGGATAAGATTATGTTGCCAGTCAGATTTTTACTCTTTCTTTTGGGTTATTTTAATTATTTTAATATTAATAGATCATGACCGATTCAATCATAACTAAGTTCTGTTCAGTATTTTGTGTAATATGTAATTCGTTGACTGGTAAGAATGGACTTCAAGGAAGTGTCAAAATATACAATCTTATCAGTTCACCAAATTAATGAAATTAATGAAAATTAAAAACTCAATATATTGTATCCAATGAATATGTATATAAATCACATTTATAAGATTGTTCGTAAAGTTTTTTTCACTGAAACTACCTCTGTTTTAAATAACAAAGTGACACAACCCACTAATTTCTTCAATTGTTCAATAAACATTTTTACAAAAAAGAAGTTAACATTCAAACTACTCCATGAAATGAAAAGCATCTACAAAACGTACAGGGATATTCTAAGAGCGCTTCTGCTCAAAATCTCCAAGATTCTCCGCGTTTGCATCAACTGATCGTCAAAAGCTGTGCAAACGCGACGACACACCGTCTTCGAGGAAAAGGGAGAGGTAAGAAGGAGAAAAAGAAACAGACCGAGAGGAGCACAGTGTGCAACGCAGATTTGAGATTACGTAAGAGAACGGAGAGAAAGAGAGAGAGAGAGAGAGAGAGAGAAAATAAAAAATACACGGTGGAGAAACGAGCGGAGGAGACGAGGAGGAGGAGAGAAAGCGAGGCAATGTTTGCCAGAGCGCAACGAGACGAGTCGCCTCCTCCGGTTGTCTCGCTGATAAGCGGGTGATAAGTGAACTGCTGGTAAATATAGAACATCCCGATGCTCTCTCCTCGGTCACGTTGCGTATCGACGAGATACGTCTGCCTGACGGTGTGCGAACATGTCAACGCGATACATGCATGTTCTCCTACATGCTCCTATCGAGCATTGAAATTGCGCTACCGACAGACACAGCCGCGTTATCACTTAATCTCTGCTACTACCGCTCCCGACTCTCCCATTCTTTTCCCCCATTGAAGAATTTTTTCCACATCCGTCGCCGAACTCAAAAATTCAAAGCAAAAAATTCGGAACGCCGTCATCCTGTGATTAAAAAATTTAAGACTTGGCTAGATACGAACTTCTGGTCAAAAGTTCAACATTTGGATTTGGAATTTGACGTTCAATCGTTATAATTACATGATACTCGGTCTTTGTTAAAAAGCGTCATCGATTCTGTCGCTCTTTCTTTTTTCTTTTTTTTTTTTTTTTTTTTTATTATTAAGAACGAGCGTGCACGACGGTTCAAAAAATGTTTCACTTTGAAACAGAGTGGATATTTCTGGAAGGTTCGGGAAAGCGATTTTAATTGAATATTTGGTCTTTGTTGGAGCCTACCGTCGAGAAACATTGTCACGAATGACTTGGACCCGGTCCAGAAAATTGATTGACTTTTTTTTCCCTGCAAAGGCTTCCCATTTCACTAATTCGCAATAAAAAAATCATATCGCTCGTCGATTATTGTTCCTTTTAAATATTTCGCGCCGAGTCGATCGACGTTTCTCAAGAGCAAGTGAAATAAATCGTGGAGGTCCGGTGGATGGACTTTTTTATTCGCGCGATCCCCGGCTGCAACGCTGCGCCAAAGCTTTCGCGAAGCGGCCACCTCCAGCGTGACTTCCGGTTCTCTGAACCGGAGGCGGATACGGACCGGAAGTGCCGACGGAAGGTCACCGGAAGCGTCATCGAAGGACATTGTGCAACCGCCCTCAAGACCGCGATTTTTGCTCAACAGCCAATCAGATTTTCTTCCCTCCTCTTCTCCTCCATTTCCCGAATAAAAATAGAATTTTCCTTGAACAATACAATGTTCGTTGGCATCGGGGAACCAACCATGTTTCCAACGTCGTTCGATAAAAAACGAACGACACGATACGATATTTACGAGAGCGAGCAACGAAGATGATCTCCATCTGAAGACAGTGGTTTCGTCGTCAATCTACGATCACTACGACATTCGTGGAATCACGACGATCCAAATTACATTTATAATCCCGGAGCAGAGCGAAAAAGTTCTCCAAAATTTCAGGATAAAACGCGTGGACGTAACCCGTGTTATTATCTCCAGAGAATTATTTCCAACTTAAAAGTCCATCTACTCGGGGAAGATCTGACGAAAAATGAAGAACGCATCAGTGGCCCACTCGCTCGAGTGGGCAAAAAGTCGCGGAGCCGGCCTAAGCAAGGAGGAGAGGTGGGGAAGCGTTGTGAAAAGAAAGACACGAGGAGATAAACAGCGCGAAATAACCGGATACCGGGAGCAGACCTTTCCGCGCAAAAACGACGACTCGTTCAACGATGGAAAATTAAATGGTTGGCCAGGCGTGTGTGTGTGTGTGTGTGTGTGCGTGTGCGTGCGTGTCTGCTGCACGAGTCAGAATAATAATTATATGGGCCAGTGCAGTCGATGCGTGGGAGGAACCGTGGCAGCTCGACATATTGTCATTAACCTCGTCCCATCAGCGCCGTTTTACGCTCACGTAGGCACACCTACAGCGTGTTTAAAAAAATATGGCCGACAAATATGTGAGAATCAGCGAAAAGTACAACGAGCTCACTTCTGACTAATTTTATCTAATTTTCGTGCTACTTGGTGGTTGGAAGAAAGGAATGTCACTCGGTATTGAGAATCGTATAATACACGTATACAGGGATCTGTCTGGGATGAAAAAGTAAGTGGTCATTTTCTTCTCGTTCATGAATAAATTAATAGTGAATATTCATCGTGGCGCGCGTTCATTTGCATATTGTGTATATACAAATTGGTTCATGTAATAACGTCCAGGTTATAACTTCGTTATCACTGCGGAGGAAAAGACATGTCAAAGGAGAAGTATGAATAATTCAAGGAGACGAATAGCTCAAAGGGAATCACATTTGCGGGGCCATAGTCGTTTTTATGAATATAGAATTTTTTTACACGAAGATGCATATTTTTCGTATGGATCGAGTAGCTCGAAAGAACGATTTGTTTTTCTTTTTATTTTGACGTCTTACAAGTACTGTTCGTCTCTTTTTCTTTTTTTTTAACACTCTGTATATGAATAGAGGCAGAGGCACAGTGCTTTTACGTAACTGTTGTACTAATCTGCTGCATGAATCGATATCACGCGACGATCGGTGATCGTGCCTCTCAGGTATCGATGCGTGAAGGTTGAAAACCAAAGGCAAGCACTCGCGAACTTTGGGATTATTGCAAAAGTTCCTCGCAACAGGAATCCCCGAGCTTAATCTAAAATGATGTCCAATCCAATCGCGAGTTTCTCAATTGCACAGACGTTCAAGTGAAGAAAAATGTTTACGTGTAATAAAAAAAAAATCACGAGGAATTTCCCTAGTCGAACCTAGAAGGCAGCTAGAAACTTTTTACTTAAAAATTTAACCTGAATCCAATTCGATTTCAAATTTAACATAAAATCGTCTCTCGTTTACTCCACCACCTCAAATTGGAACGGAAATCGGAAGCTTCCCTCGCCAAAACAAACATCCGTGTCATTGATTGTGACAATCAGCGACGAATCCATTTCAACGTTCAAATCAATTTGCGATGTGCTTGAGCCCATCACTAGGTTTCACTCACACGCGTACCAAACTAGCAGCGCGGGTCGTGTTGACGAGCCTGCATGCACATGTGCACACGTTGCAGGCGAGGTTAATACTACCAGATAGAGTAACCGTGTATACTGCGCGTTATTTAGAGCTTATGCGTTCTCCGAGACGTCAGAGTCGGGGATCGGCTGGGAAATTGACGCTTGCCTGGCCCCCTTTCGCTCTTTCTTTAGGAGACATCCGTCCCGACGCTTGTTTTGAGAATTGTCCTGTCACGAAGTCTGCCGAAAGAAAGATTTAAGGATACAGGTTATGTTGTTTCGCAAGTAACAAGTCCATCTTTCGTATATCTCGAAATTCAAAAATTGCACAGAATGCTCGAAATGGAGAAAGTATCCGAGGCGTGGTGACTTTTCTAACGCGTAGTGGAATTTTATAAGAAATTCTGAGGGATTTGAAAATGCAAAGTTGCGAGAGATTCTGCAGTATTTAGTACGTAAAATCATTTTTCTTTTTTTT
This sequence comes from Frieseomelitta varia, assembly GCF_011392965.1. NCBI lineage: Eukaryota > Metazoa > Arthropoda > Insecta > Hymenoptera > Apidae > Frieseomelitta > Frieseomelitta varia. The sequence continues at coordinate 62,104 of NW_025110754.1, forward strand.
TTTTTTTTTTTTTTGCAAAATTCTATCGTAAGTTTGTAAATATATATCCGTCAATCTATCGCTCGAGATTTATAAAGCGAATCCAGGATTTGCAAGTTCATATTGAACTTGATCCCATCACTAGTGGAGCCCTCTACGCGCGTTGCTCACGCAAACCGTGTGCACTGCGCACGCACACGTTCGTGCATCGCCAGTCAAGGCCGTATCTGCATCCTGCTGCAATTCACACAACACCACCCGCTATTAGCCGTTGGAAAATCCGATGTTGGTTCTCAGACGCGATCCGAGGCCGTGGAAAAAAAAAAAAAAAAAGAAAAAGAAAAAGGAAAAAACTG